>NC_080578.1:93962008-94263570 GCF_029962835.1 Magnolia sinica
GAGTTTGGGAGGTCAAGATGTGATGGATCCTGTCCATTTATCTTTTATAGTACTCTAAACCATCTTGTAGCGAATGGTAAAAATGTTGAAGGAGAATTGATCTGGACTATCCAACACCATTAGTGGACAAGGTGGCCATCAATAGGTACGTTAAGTGGTCGACATTGATACGGGTCCAACCCTTGACCTGGTTATCTTGATAAGATGAATCTTAACATATCCATGACTAGTTTTTAGTGGACCATGAACATCTTCGTGACAAACTAGCTATGAAAAGAAAATTCAAGAAGCTAACGAGTATGGATCCAACTAGAGTCATTTTCCCCAATCCAAGTCACTAGTTCCGGAGCATTCAAGGGAATTTTCATATCTAAAAATGCAACGTGGGCTCAAAGGATATCTAGAAACAACAAGGAAACCCAATGAGGAGTTTCACCGCCTCAACAAGCCATAAAGGAAGCACACAAATAAGAGCTCGGGGGTCCATGCCAAACACATCCATGTACTTTTCATTTATCTTTCTTTAGTTTAGCTTAGCATAGGTTGCTACTGCATAATAGCTCCCACTACAATACCTTAGAAGTAGGAGTAAATATCATCAACCTTAAGTTGTTAAATTTCGATTCAGTTTTTCTTACCAATCCGATCACATCTTGCTGACCACCTACCTTGATCGTTTGTTCCAATAGGCGAATCATGTATTTATCCTAGTTTAGTTTGCTTTTGTTTATTTATCTGGTTGATTATTATTTTGTCGATTGTAATGGACCAAACATTTTAATATCAATAAAGTCGACATTTATTCAATCTCGTTTCATTTATGTATATATTCTTATTCATTTAAAAGGCATAAAAACCTAAAGATTGCTGAAAGAAAAAGTTGTCTATCGTCACAAGGTAAAAAGAACTCATATGGAAGGGTTAACCCATACCCCTTCACAAATCGCCTTAACGGAGCGCAAACCGGTGGTTGAGAGAATAATTGGATCCTAATCCAATCTCCAATCTGTCCATCTCGACGCAACGACACCATCAATTCAATCATAACTTTTGAGTCGAGCACACACTGGCACGTCCACACATCTTACTCTCACACAAGCAACCAATCCAATTTCTTGCTTACACGTGGCCTAGTTTGATTGAATTGGCAACAACATACACCATGAACGTCATCCCAAGTAGTCTGATGGGTGGGCTTCATTTTGGAAATCTTACTGATCAGGTAAATTTTTATCATCCAAATGACGGTGATTAAATGGACGGTTGAGCTTCATTTCTCATCCATTGTAGATGAGCCATCATTAGCTAAGAAATTATGAAAACCTCATTATTGTTGGCAATTCATCAAGTGGGGCACACCTATATGCACTGTGTCCCAACTTTCATTTTTATTTTATTTTTGTTAAATTTTAATTTACATCGACAAGAGTACGAGGAACAAAACATGGTATTTCTATACAGAGAAATGGCATGTAGAGCCATCACTTTACAATATTGTGGTTTAATAAAATTAATTAATTTTAAAAATAAAATAACTATTTTACAAAGTAAAGAAATATATTATATATGAAAACTTTCTTATAAACATTTATGTGGATTAGCGATAAGGTGAGAGGTTTTCTTATAATAGGACATTGGGTTTAAATTTTCACTTTACATCATCATTCATAAATGTGTAACATTTTAAATCTTACTTTTTCGCTTTTGATTTTATTTTAAAAAATATGAAAAATTGATGTGTTTTTATAAGAAATAAAATTTTAAACTATTTATAAAATAATTAAATATATTATATATAAAAACTTTCTTAAAAATATTCATTGGATCATGGTAAGATGATGGATTTTTCCATCCTTGCAAGAACCAAAATAGCTTGATCTTTTTGCCACTTAGTTTGGAACCATTTAAGCTACAGTGCACCTAAGGAGTGAATCGGGGTCTAACCAAAGGTTTAACATGCTAATGTAATGCCCCGAAATTTCAAGAGTCGAGCAAATGCTCGATTCCCGATATTCCAAGTGTCACTTATGCTTTGCGTAAGCGTGATCCTTTGATACTTTTATTCTGATATCCAAGTAATCGTAGAGTTAAGCTAAACAGTGTAACATACTATGAGATAAACACAACTAAAGTAAATAAATCAATTAAACATGTATAGCATGTCCATTTATAGTACGGGTCCACAATTGGGCCAAATATACGGTTCCAAAAAATAAGTTGAAGTGTTGACATGATGTCCAACTAAAGCAAAACACTCGACGCTCTTAGTTGAGTAGCGCACCGACTACATCGGTCCACGTGTCCGATAATTGGAAGTATGAAAACTTCTCATTTGGGTCCATGTACGCTTCCTCCAATGCGTCTGCCTCAATGACCCCTGCATCTACAACAATGTCTGGTTGATATTTTAAAACACTGTCCTAAAGTGGGAGTGAGTGATCAACTCAATGTTTCCATTAGTTATAATTATGTATGTTATTAACTCTATTAGCACATGTAATGATAAAGCATTTAAACACCTAATTCATAAACACTCTTGTTAATGCACATAAATGAGATTATGAAATGATACATGCTTTTACAATCCAACACTTACTCATAAGTGACTTCGACGCCTATTTCGCGAATGCCAACACTCCCTCATTACACAACTATAATGCCCAATTCACCACAACCTAGGCTAATGCAATATGGTGAATATTTATGTTTAGCCGAATAGTTAACTAATCTTATTTGTCTAGCATATTGGGGAAGCTAGAGTACCTCTATTTTGATCATTAGTCTTATCTAGATCACTAGGCACAAAACTGCCATAACGGCTTCGTGCCTATGTCCATTGATCCGCCTGGGTTCGTCACTCTCAATTAAACACATACGATAGTTAAGCTGTAGATAATATTACCTATGATCACTATGAAGAGGCTCGTCACCCCAATGTGGGCCGACAACACGGGCACGGTGTCCTTTACCACTGTGCTCGGGTCATGAGACTTGTGGATCGTATCACTAATGGTTATCAGTAGACATTTTCAAAGGGGTATGGGTTATTCTAGATTCAGGTAGTCATGTACATAATGAATATACACGATTAGTTAGCTATTAGACAAGTTTGGTTGACTCGGGTGAACCCTGATGCAACCAACATTGGGTGTAAGCATCCTGCGTAGTCCATCTACTGTTGGTTGTCCATGTTCGGTCCAGATAAATCAAACGAGTCTGGAGTGGCCGACTGAACTCGAGCCACCCCCTTATTCCGTGATTTGTCGACTAACCCGACTACTTGAATAGTCCTAATTATCCGATAAATCTAGCTAACCGACAACAATAATTACGAGAATAAAACATTGTTTCAACAAGAAACAAAATGCATTCGATTTGAGAGTTTATTTAATAATTAAAAAAATGAGAGAACAATGATCACAAAGTATTCTATTTATTCTAAGTTCATTTACATCCTCACATTTCCCTTAATTTTGAAAACAGAGTATAATCAATTAACACAATGGATGAAAGAGAAGGCAGTCTAATGACAATTTTAGTAGTATTTCAACGCTTTTGATGTTCATCACAAAGGCAAATATGTTATGCAGACTTGAAGCCCTTGATTTAGGCATTGATCATCCATTCATTCATCCTTTCAGTCATATGGACGGACTCTTCTTTCTCCTAGAGCTCTCTCTCTCTATGCTTCACATTTTCCTTACTTTCCCTTTATGAATCCGGCAACTGGTGCACTTGATCAAGGAAGGGGTATTTTGGGTAAGAATATTGTTGCACAATATAGGAGGAGTTGGAAACTTCATGAACTTGGGTTGTACGGGTGCAAAACTGAGGGAACGGTGGAGACTTCTCAAACTTGGGTTGTGCGGGTGCACAACTGAGGGAACGGCGGAGACTTCCCAAACTTGGGTTGTGCAGGTGCAGAACTGAGGTAATGGCAGAGACTTCCCAAACTTGGGTTGTGCGGGTGCACAACTCAGGAAACGGTGGAGACTTCCCAAACTTGAGTTGTGTGGGTGCACAACGAAGAAAACGACGGAGACTTCCCAAACTTGGGTTGTGCGAGTGCACAACCGAGGAAACAGTGGAGACTTCCCAAACTTGGGTTGTGCCATAATTTTGTTGTGCGGATCTTCCATCATGCTGCACTTTCCTCTCTCCTCTGGGAGCTCCTTGAGACTCTTCGACTTCTGTCCTTCCCAAATGAAGATGGGAGAGGGGTATTTATAGACCTCCCACACATGTGGAGGCTATTTGCGCACAACACATTCCAACGCACAACTCATCAGACGCACAAGCAGGGGTGCATAACACAGCCAACGCACAACCTATCTTCATCAGATGGAGCACACAACTGAAATGGAAGTTGGGGCGCACAACTGAAGTGTAGCTAGGGCGCACAACCTCTTCCTTAAAAAGTGGCGCATAAGCCTCTTCTTAGGACAAGAAACCATGCAAAATGGCGCACAAGCCTTCTCCCTTATAAAGTGGCACACAAAGTCTTCTCCCTTATAAAGTGGCGCACAAAGTTTCATCTTTAGACAGGAGAGCATGCAAAGTGGCGCACAAAGCCTTATCTTCAGACATCCTTCCTTATTACAAGGTGGCGCACAACCCTTTCTCTATATAAAGTGGCATACAACCACTCTTTCCCTTCAGACAAGCTTCCTTAATACAAGGTGGCGCACAACCCTTTCTCCATATAAAGTGGCACACAACCACTCTTTCCCTTCAGACAAGCTTCCTTAATACAAGGTGGCGTACAACCCTTTCTCTATATAAAGTGGTGCACAACCACTCTTTTCCTTCAGACAAGCTTCCTAAATACAAGGTGGCGCACAACCCTTTCTTCATATAAAATGGCGCACAATCACTCTTTCCCTTCAGACAAGCTTCCTTAATACAAGGTGGCGCACAATCCTTTATTCATATAAAGTAGCGCACAACCACTCTTTCCCTTCAGACAAGCTTCCTTAATACAAGGTGGCGCACAACAGAGATGGATACTGGCACGCTCATCCAAAGGTGCACCACTGGAAGGTTTCAACAGAAGGGCTTCTTCAGTGCTATGAGGATATAACTAGGATAGAGCTTAAGGCGCACCACTGGGATTCATGCAGGAAGCTTTCAACTCGTGCAATAGAAAGATAGAATATTTTTTGTGCACCAACAAGCATGAACATTAAATCTAGCAATTTACTCACTTATGCATTTCATCGAACATGCCAGCATTGTTACATTGGAAATAACATTCTATGAAAGAAAAGTCGGAACATACATAAGTTAGTATGCATTTACACACTCACAAACATAAATCGTTGATTGAATCGTAAGACTTAATAAATGTCAACCTATGAATAATGGTTCGCACCTTTGCGATGAGCCATCCAACTTAACACTTTTATGGTTGGAGTTTTAGGGGAATCAACGAGACATGAACAACCACCAAGGGCTTGTAAGGATTTTGGGGAGGTCCATCTACTTCTTTTTTTTTTAATTTTATTTTTTACACACGCACACACACCCCACACACTCACGCTAGTGGAATTTCACCACCTATGGGTACTCGAACCCTTAACCGGGAGTTGAAACTCCTGGGAGTCTACCACCCGAGTAAGAGCAAGGACCCGAAGAGGGTTTGGGAGTAGGAATCGGATTTACCTTTTTGTTGTTGAGAGGCTTCAAAGAGGGTTTTGGTTGTGGCACAAATAGCGACCGAAAGAGGGAAGAATAATCTCTCCCGATCGATCCTTCTCTCACACCCCTTTCTCATCTTCTTTCTCCTCTTGCTCTCTCTCGATTTCAAAAGTAGGGCACCAAATTCATGTAGGGGGGGTGTGTAAGATAAGCTGGTATTTATAATGCCAGTTTGTACACAAATAGCCCCAATGGTACTTTGTTCATTATGCTAACCCCAGGGGAGGTTGTTTCACACTAATGGGGTCCTATAGGAGGTATGTGGGGCAATCTATACCCTGGGATAGGTGTCCCACTAAGGGATATATGATATGACACAACCAATCGATGATTGAGTGCACCGATCAACCGGGAAGTTACAAATCTTGATTAATGCTGCAAATTTGGTAGTTACCCAAATGGCCGAAAGCTACAACTTCGCAGTCGAATGAGGGGTGCTAATTTTACCCAAATTTCAAGTCATTACTCAAGACATTTTGTACATCCTATGCACCTAGCTTGCGGGCCCAAGTTGAGTGATCCTAGGCACCATCCTAACTCAACATCTGCAATGGACATCAAGCCTGGTAAGACAGACATTATTCGATAGTTTCAGGTTTAGCAGCCCACTGACGCACGATCTAGATCTAATACGGAGAATCGTGGCACTTTCGGAAGGAGTTAGTCCCCGACACTAGTCACGGGTCTCAATTAGTATTAGGATTAACTAAGTTTGTGACGTTAACCACTTATGACTTGTAGAAATGGTTATTCAACCTTAAACATTCTAAATCCACTGATTTAAGTATGGTTTATTATTTTAGTTTGACTAGTATGGTCCATGGACGGTCCCGCCCATGGACGTAATAGGGTTTCAGTACATTATAACTAGTATCTAAAGTTCTAATTATAGCATTGGTTAAGCATGCTTAACACATGGTTGTTACGTGGCATCAATGCTTGTAATGCCCCAAAAATCAGCACCTGAGTACATAGACTTCGGTCCTGAGTTCTCAGGTGTTAACTTAATAAAATGCAAATGTGTCTTCATTCTAATTCACATTAAGTTCGCACACAAATAATCAAAGTTGCGCAATTCAACTTAGTGGAACTAAAGCAAGGCAGAGATAACAAAAATTAATAAATATAAGGCAAACAGTCAAAGTACAATTGAAAAGTGGTGTCCGCCCTAATGAGGACTATACAAGCCATAATATACATACCCAAGATGGTTAAACTATAAAGTTTTTGGTTTATCCTAAATCTTTAAGAACATAACGGTGATGGCGCAAGCCAATCTAAGCCTACCCGCTGGAAGCCTTGATCGAACCTGCATCAATAATATGCCTGGTTGGTGTTTTAAAATACCGTCCCAGGTGGGAATGAGTAGATAACTCAGTAGTTTCATTAGTTCTAAGTTATACATGTTATCAACCTAATCAACGCAGGTAATGATAAAATAAGAAATCAAACATTTTCAAAATACTCTTGTTAAATGCGCTTATGAAAATATGACATGATGCATGCTCTCACCATTCAACACTCCCTTAACACGTGACTCCAACCACCTAGTTCGCGAATAACAACACTTCCTCAACATGCGATTTCAACACTTGTTTTGCAACATTATAAATTAATGCGATGCGATGAATGATTATGTTAGCCGAGTAATTATTAAGTTCAAATCATCCAACATATTGGCGAAGCTAGGATACCGACGTTATATCATGAGTTCTTATTCGGATCACATGACTCGTTGTTGCACGTAGTGACTCCTTACCAGTGTCCCTTGATCCAAATTTATGTGTCAACCATTTATCTCACAAATCAATAATTCCAAAGTAATGGTATGATACCTTAATATATGAGGATCAACTCGGTATGCGTCGTCACCCAAACCGAGTATGATCACTCAGTTCTGAGGTGTGGGCTTGTCACATATAACAAAAACACATAAAGAAAATGGCTAGTCACCTAATTCCATTTACGCCTGAGTTGTTCGAACGGTACTCTGACACGGAATCATCAGTCGGATAATTTGACGGGGGCCGTTCGAACAATAATTTATCACTTCCATCAGCGCTCACTGGTTACTATGGGGAGGCTTGTCACTCCGGCATAGGTCAATAGCTCGAACACGATGTCCCATACCACTATGCCCGACTCATGAGTTTATTGCTCACTGGTCATTACGGGGAGGCTCGTCACCCTAGCGTAGGCCGACAGCTCGGACACGGTGTCCCATACCACCATGCCCGGCTCATAAGTTTAGTGGGATCATATCGCACTAACGGTTATAAATGGACACATCTATTGGGAACGGGCTATCCTAGATTTCATTTAGTCGTGTCATATATTATAAACATACATGATCAGTTGGCTAGTGGACTAATTTAATTGACCTAGGAGAATCACGACACAACCGGCATTGGGTGCAAGCAGCCCGTGTAGTCTAGCTACTGTCGGTTGTCCGTGTTCAACCCGGGTCAAGCGAACAAGCCTAGGGTGGTCGCCCTAACTCGGGCCACCCCTTGGTTCGAGTGATTTACCGATTGACCCAATATTGGAAGCAATCTAAGTATCACTACAAACTTAACAATTCATCATGTCGTCAACATATATTCAACGACACAACCACATAGGCATTTTATCAAACATGTAAACATACATAGGATACTATATTCACGGAGGCATTAAATCAAACATGTGAGCATGTATAAAGTAATATAATCGCTTAAGTATTAAATCAAGCACATGAGCATCGATGTAACGCCCTGAAAATTGGGGGTCGAGCATAGGCCCAACTCTCGAGTTCCAACGCATCACTTATGCAACATAGATAATGATGGTTAAATGTTGTCCGTATTGGTGCATTTAACATGAATGGAATTATACCAAAACATCATATCATACTCCAGAGACAGTTACATTACGTAAGCGGAAGACTGTAATAAGTACATAAAGTATGTAAGTGATTGTGAGTCTCCCAAGTATAATCATGTTACCAGGTCGAATAGTTACAAGTATTGTTTTTAAAATACAAAATGTTAAGAAGTGGTGGTCCATTACAAAGTATTAGCCCTGAAGCCCCGACGATTCAGAACGGTCTACATAAACCCGCCTGAATACTGCATGTATGAGAATGCTTCCTCATCATCTTCGAAGCCCGGCTCCGCCTCGCAGGCTACGCCATCATCTGAAACTACAACAGGGCCTGGTTGGTGTTTAAAATACCATCCTGTAACGTGGGAGTGAGTGATCAACTCAGTAGAACAATAAAGCAAAGGTTAACATGTTATCAATTCAGTCAAGCAGTAATGATAACGCAATACAACAATCAGGTCCTAAGTACTTTTGTTAATTCAAGAATGATATGAAATAATGATGCATGCTCTCGCCTGCGCTCCCTCAGCGACTTCATCTCACGATCGCGCATAAAACTCTTCTTCAGTGCTTGACCTGCTATGCCAAACGCACACGTAATACTGTGCATGATCGTGATTACCAAGTTCTTATTAGTCCTTTTCATAAAGCAAGATTGGGAAGCTAAGGTACCTCCCTTATATCAATTCTCAAACAATGATCCATTCTAGGTTCGTCAGTCCTAGCAAATCTCATATGATGTTGCGGTTCTAGGTCACTGCAAAGGGCTCGTCACCTTATCAGTGCAGGCCTAGTATGTACTCTTATTGTTATGTAAAGGCTCATCGCCTCAACGTAGTCTCAGAGTACACTCGAGGTCACTACCACTCACACCCTACCAACTGACAGTCTATTTTCGAAGGCTCGTCACTAACCCGACTAGGGACCACAGCCAGGCTGCGCAAGGGTAGGCCGACAGCTCGAATATAGTATCCCATACCACCGTATTCGGCTCACGAGTTTGGGTTGCTCACTGGTCACTACGAGGAGGTTCGTCACCCCAGTGTGGGCCGACAGCTCACCACGGTGTCCCATACCACCATGCCCGGCTCTTGAGTCTTAGCGGATCAAGGTACCAAGGTTAAAGAGATTTTTCACTGGTGAGTTTGGTACCTTAGGGCCCTGTTTGGTTTTCCGAATTACACGTATTTGGGTGTAATAAGTCATCATTACACTTCAGCCGCGCGTTTGAAAAATGAGCGATTCGGCTGCAGTCTGACAGCGCCGAAATGGTGGTAAAGAGATCTCGGGCAGAGACAGGATTTACATCCCCTGCTGATGATAGTTTGATTTATGGATGAGTCTGACGGTAGTGGTTCGGTGGTCCGCATGAGCACCGATCGTGCTACATAAGTATGATTTCAGATTTCAGCTTTTCAAAAGCTTCTCCTTCTCTTCCACTTCTCACTGGCGCACTCGTCTCTTTCAGAGCGTGAGATCTCCGGCCAGGTAAACGTGTTCACTCCCCAAGTATAGGGTTGTGATGTAGTAATAAACTCGGTGAGACCGAGGTCGAATCCCAAGGGACTGATACTTGTACGTTTCCTGAAACTAGGTAGAAATAGAACTAGCCTAAGATGAAATCTAAATCCAATATAAAGTGATGAATAATGGTGAGAGATTAATCTAAAACTTAAGAGAAATCGAAGATAAGAAACTAGGGATTTAGAGGATCCACTTGTAAAGATCAGGGAGATCTTATGCCTGCTTCAAAAATCATGAAAATTAAACTGAACTTCCTCTGATATAATTTTAAGGAGATGAAAGGTATATGAATTAGAGTGGATTCCATCACCAAACCATGCCCAGGAGACAAAGTCAACAACAGAATTAAACTGATTACCAACCAATCAGATGATTATGAAGGTTAGGAAGGGTACCGACATCCAACCATGCCCAGGAGACGATGGCGAATAACAGGGCTTCCTGACGTCATAATTAAAATAAGGAAAAAGAAATACTCAAAGCCATTGCAAACCCATTGTAATTTCAGTCACAACAGGCCATTAAAAACTGAAAATATTCCCATAATAAAATTAAATCAAAAATCTATTCAATCTAAACAAAAGGTATAAGCAAATAGTTCTCCCATCACGCTACAAGCTTCACCTCTTAGCCCTAGCTAAGAGGTTTAGCCGAGCATAATTTTGATTAACTAAATCTCAAAAGAAAAGAAAAGGAAAAAAATAAAAACAAAAAAACAAACTCTGTCCTGTGCTTCACGCCCAAGCTCCTAGATCTCTTTTCCCTCTCTCACGTCTTTCTTTTATAAGCTAAAAGGACCTCGACTCGGAGAGAGCGGAAGCTTCTTATGCACGTTGCTGGAGTTGGAACCGTCCTTTCTTCGCAGTCCGAATCGTAGCAGGAGTAGATTTCTTACGCTGTTTTTCCGGTGGGGCCCATTCTTGAATTTAGACAGGAGATTCACTCCGTTCACCAGATTCTCCTCGAAATTTCGACCGGAGATGGTCGGTTTAGACTTGCATTCACGTGGCCCATGGGATATTTTACGCTACCGTCCAACCTGCGTTGAACAGCCGAGAACCCATACTCGCTCCCTTTTGAAATTCCGTCACCTAGTTCTTGGTGAAGATAAACCACGTGAGTCACATGGATGGTTTGGATCAGTGATCAGACTGATGGGCAGGGCCCACTATAAAAACCCAGTGGATGGCACGTCCGTCACTGGATCTTCGCATGGCTCTATTTGGAAAGTTTGTAAAAAATAGGTGGAGCCCACTTCTGATGGTATTTTCGAAGATCTACTCCGCTCATCATTTTCTTAATAAAGTATAAGCCCATGGGTCAAAGTATGAAGTAGATCCAAACTCTAGGTGGGTCGCACAATCAACCTGTGATGAGTCGATACCGAATGTTGAAGCAAACCTCTAGCTTACGTGCATGCATGCATATGGATTTCGTATATTTATAGAATTGCCACTCTGCCTTCTAGAAACGTCCGTCGTTCGTTCCTCCCTACTGCACCATCCAAAAGAAGTGAAATTTGACAAATATCCATCGTTTTTTGTGCTCTTTCCATCAGTTCAGTTTGAGTCCAGATCTCCCAAAGATGTCCAAGATGCTTTCTTAATGGTTATGGTCCTCTGATATCTCTGTTGGGCCACTTCCACGAGGATCTAATGGCTGAAATTTGACGTGTACAGTTAATTTATGGTCCTCAGGCCATGTATGAAGTTTCGAGCCGAGTGGATGGTGGAAACCCTGTGATCTTGCATTCTGACTAACTTTCAGGCCACTTAAGCTTCAGTTTCTCAATTTTCTCGGATCTCTGGCGTGTATATCCATCGATCTCGATCCCCTGGAGTCCATTCCTTGCTCTAGTGACTTCGGAGTGTTAAATCCATGCTTTTAATACTCTTTTTCAATCAAAGCTCCTTATTACATCCTGAAATAAAAATAAGATTAAATTATAATATTAGGCATTATCGTGTACGTAAAATCAGGCAGTAATCGGGGTCTGATATGCAATATTTGACCCTCAACAAAACGACATACCCTTCTTTCCATTTGCTTTTACCTATCGCCTATTCTTTCACTCTGAATCTACCATTTACATGATAACATCTCATTCTATTCCACTTCTCCCTGTGTTTGCTGTCGAAACCTGAGCAATGGAAACAGAGTAATATAAAAAACATCTCCTTCTGCTTGCGCATCCTCTTTCTCCATAATATCTGAAGTATGAAAACAGGAAGAAATGCATTTTAATCTGGCCGTCGTGTCTCTGTTCTTCTTCATCGAAATCGTACGGCTTGCTCCATGTCCGTCTGTTCGGTAGCTTACATGTCACTGCATGTCTTCTGCCATCTAACATATTACCATTTCCATGAACCCATTTGTGTTGCATGTTGTTGGAATGTCATGGTTTCCCTTTGTCGACATCGTCACTAGATTCTGATGTTCATGGCAATCTCTAGGGCCTCATCCATCTGCCTTCTGCTACTGATATCTTCTCTAATACCCCACTCAGGTATTATATGAATTTTGCTTCAGTTGAAAACCCTCTATTCCACTATTATTATTTTTTCTTCGACGGTGATAAATCTGTTACTCTGTCAACATGTAGAAATATCCTCTGCCGTCTGGGATTGACATCCACCCCCAGCCATCAACTACAGCAACGCCAGAAGAGGTAAGTCACATGGCTCTGTTGAATGTCTGGAGACCATGACATAGTTAGAAGTGAAGCTATGAAATAGAAGTTGATGTCCTGTTCTGGCTTGTTTTAGACACTTGTGGCCCACACGTTTGACATTGATCCTGTAAAGAAATTATGGTGGGCCATTGTATAGGTGCCGACAAGCGAACAGGCTTAATGTTTTCCACACTCTACTTTCATGCTACATATGTGCTCATTGCAAGCCTCTTTCCTTGATAACTATCCCAGTACAAACTGGACATGCATACCTATCATTTCTGATATTATCAGTGCCATGGTTAATAGAGCTGAGACGTACAGTTAACGACCGTGACTGATAAACAGTTCTACTACACAAAGATGGTTACCTATCACTTCTTGTATTATATTTCCAATGGTTAACTGAACATTTGAGACAGCTATCAACCATGTTCAGTTATCTGTTATACGATCTGAACATGGTTACCTATCATGTGTTATATTAGCATTCCCTTGGTTAACTGAACATGAATGAGATAGCTATCAACCATGCTGAGTCTGATTGCACCCAGTTTAAATGCACCTTATATAGAACCTTTCATGTATAACCTAAACCTGAATGTCTGATAAACTGTCCCTCAATGGACAGCTTCTTATCTGTTATGATTTTTCGTAGAACCTGTAGCACTAATATAATAATCTCATTTCAGAAGCTGTAGGATAGAAAAGTTGGACTAAACCTTTCCAAATTTCCTAGACTAGATTTAGATAGTTGGCGCTGAATATTGATATTTTGATGCTGCTGAATCAGTTGAACAGTCGGTGTGTTCTCCAAGAAAACCAAACAGAACATGGATAAACATGGATGGACGGATGAAGAAACGACAGCCTTTGCAGTTGCACTTGCTGCAACAACTACAACAATTGCTGTCGGTGAATATTGTAATAATATTTTATTTAAATCACCCTCAAGATTCGGAGACATTGAAAGAAGGAACCTAATAAATAGCATTATTAGAGCGGGTGACAATGAGTGTGTAGCACAACTCCGCATGAACAAAGCTACATTTTTTAACCTATGCTCATTTTTGAGGGATAAAAATTTACTTCCTGACGGAAAACATGTATCTTTGGAAGAACAACTTGTCATGTTCCTTCACACAGTTGGACATAATGTTAGGAACTGTGTTATTGGGCATCGGTTTATAAGATCTAGAGAAACGGTGAGCCGCTATTTTAGTAAAGCGGTGGATGCTATTGTCGGATTGTATCCAGAGTTCGTGAAACTCTCAGGTGCCGATACACCAATCGATATCCTAGCCAATCCTCACTGGAGTGATTACTTTCAGGTATGGTATAATCAGATTATGCAATATTGCGCAATGTCATATACTTTATCTGTCTTCCTGATTATTCACGGTGAAAATAGGACTGCATTGGTGTAATTGATGGGACTCATATACCGACCTACGTACCGGCACTGGAAAGTGCAACCTACCGTAACAGGAAAAGGGTACTTTCTCAGAACATGTTGGGTGCATGTATATTTGACATGAAGTTCGTATATGTGCTCGCCAGATGGGAGTGATCAGCTTCTGACGCACGCGTCTTACAGAGTACTTTGACACATTCCATTGATCGGTTAACTTTACCTGTGGGTACTGAGTTAATAACTGTCTGACAACCCAAAATTGATAATATGATTTTTCACCAAATTAGATTGACAATTCATCGCAATTAATTGTAGGTAAGTATTACGTAGTTGATGCTGGTTACGCTCATTCACCAGGATTCATGGCTCCTTTCCGGGGTGTACAGTACCACCTCAATGAGTACTGCACAGGCCGCAATCCTTCTAACAAGAAAGAACTATTCAACTATCAGCATGCTCAACTAAGAACGTTATAGAGAGAATTTTTGGGGTATTGAAAGCCCGCTTTCCAATCCTCAAATCAGCTCTACCATACAACCTTCAAACGCAAGTGAAGATAGTGATCGCATGTTGTGTGTTACACAACTTTATTCGTATATCTGGCAGTGATGGGTTGGTAGAAGATGAAATCACATCTACAGATGTTGCTGAGAGTATAGATTTGTATCCATGCAATATGAACGTGACACAGCGGGAGAAGGACGAATGGGCGACATATCAAGACAACATTGCTACTAGGATGTGGAACGAATCTCATCCTGTGAGTTGTACGGCTTGAAATCTGAATTGTAATTTAACTTTTTACAATAGGTAATATCACCACATGACTGTACTATGTTGCGTATACAGACTTTGTGAAAAGATCCCTTTATACTTTTAGATAATTGTAATGATGAATATTCTTATTTCGATATACTATCTTATAAGTTTTTGCGTTTATATATTTCAGCTATTGTAAATTAATGCATCCTCCTGACCTAGATGCTTTGGTTGTACTTATCAGACTAAATCTGCTCATTGTACTATTTTTAGATTATCGAAGTATATAGTGACGACGATATGGATCCAAATAGTGTTCACAACCAAACTACACCAAAGAAAGAGTCTGGACAAGGTCGGTGTAACACACCCAGAAGGACACCACGCAAATATAAATCGAAATTACTTGATGAGAACGTTATGTCAGGTGGTGTTATGCGGTGGACAGACCAAATGGATGACTGTCTCATCGATACATTGATGGATGTGGTTGCGAACGGCCGCAAGAGTGCGAACGGATTTAAAAAGGAAACGTATAAAACGGTTGTGAAAAGTGTTAGGAGGGCACTGGGGATATCAGTTGTGGAGAAGCATGTTGGTAATCGCCTGCGAACACTAAAGAGGTTGTATTTTGAGGTTCGAGACACCTGAACGCGAGTGGGTTCAGTTGGGATGACAACAAGAAGTTAGTTACCGTGCCAGATGACGTATGGGATGATTACATACGGTTGAGATGTTATTTTTTCATTTATCATTTAGATTATCCAAAGCTGGTCCATTGAGGTTTACTAATCAATATATATCTCTCTCTATGAATAGTCACATCCCCATGCCCAACATGTTCGTGGAAAACCGGTAAAAAGGTATGATGACCTCGTGTTCTTATTTGGAAGTGACCGAGCTACTGGACTTCGTGCTACGACTGAAAATATGCATACCCAAAGTGGTACGAGAAAGTCTTGTGATGATGATGTTACACCGACTGCATCAGTTGATCTTAATGATGACACACTTGTTCTGTCAAGTGACGATGTTGGAGATAGTGGACATAACATCCAATGGTCATTTCAAAGTTACGACGGTGCGCATATTGCAACCAGAAGTCCGATTCACAATGGCAACAACTCCACCAACAAGGGCAGCACAACTAGTTCTAGGAAGCGAGCTAGATTGGAACACCCATACGACGTAATTAGCAAAGGGATGAGTGAGGTGGCAGATGCTATCAAGTCTTTAGCACTAACTATACACAAAGGGACAGACGTCATACGTATGGAGCAGATTGTACCTGCACTGGAGTAGATTGATGGCCTCACAAGTAACGAGGTCTTACGCGCAACTAGGATCCTGTCCAAAGATGAAAGCCAATCTGCGTCGTTCCTTTCACTTCCCAAGTCTGTGAGGCTTGACTTTGTGCTGATGATACTTACACCAGATCGGTCTTCGGATTGATCTCTTCTGACTGATCTTTTTATCTACTAATCTTCTCTTTTGGGGTGTTATCTACATATGGCTGATCAGCCGTATGGTTTGCTGGACAATATTTTGGATTTTCTGTTCGGCTAGTGAAGTGTACTAGCTGTTGAAGTGCTGGACAAACTTTTTATTTTTATTCCTGATCACGAGTTTTACTGATAGATATGTGCTGGGAGGCACCTGGATGACTGTAATTTTTTAGATGATAACTGTTACGTTCTTGGATTCAGGCCTGTAGTAAATGCTTACTCCTCACTGCCTGAAAACCCGTATTATCTGCTATTACTTTAAACGTAAGCTTCGTATGACGTACGGGATTTTACTTTTCATATCTGCATAGGATACGTACTAACTATGCATGTCTATTTACTCACACTATTAGGTATGATGTAATTTTCAAGGTTAGCTCAGGTATTCTTTTTACTAAAGAAGGCCATTTTTCATATTGCTAGACTTTGGTTATCTCAGGTTTTCTATACTCTATATTTCCTACAATATTTACGACATATTCATCTGATATTCCCTATATGTGCAAATGCCTAAAAAGTTGTACGTTGTCTTCAACGGACGTCGTCCTGGCATTTACCACAACTGGGAGGAATGCTGTCAGCAAGTGGATGGGTATTCCTGTGCCCGCTTCTGTGGATACAAATCCACGGAAGAGGCATTAGTTCAGTGGAAAGAATATCGCGAGCAGATGGATGTGACAAATGCATCCACACATGAGACGTTGAAAGATCGTGACAGCAGCGAGTCCACGTATGGACCGGGATCTGGGACCGCTCACATGAATCCTCCACCGACTTTCCAGGGACCATCTTTCGACTATCCATCCGCTAGTGGGAACTGCATGTGGGAGGACGTTGATGAAGATTCGACGAATGCACTTTCGGCGTTGATGAAGATTTTCTTTACCTGCCTGGTTCTAATCCTCGCCATTCACCTCATGTCTTCGCGGTGCTGATGGCTGGACGCAGTGGTCGTTTAAGTTGGCAGACTGTGTTGGCTGTCGTGGCTTTTTTTAAAAAGTGTTATGGACAATATTTTGGACGTTGGCATGCATCGTTGAGTTTGATATTAGTTATCTTGACACTGATAGTTGCTTTGCGTGATAGTATGTTTTCGACCATGTGTTGCAATATTAATTGTTGTCTTGCATCGGTTATGCGTTATATGTAACAATGGAGATAATTTGGAACGAATATCACGCAACTGTATGGATGTAATGGTTTGCACTTCCGACACTAATACGCCATAAATTACATGTATGACTCTTTCAGGTATACCAAGATA
Source organism: Magnolia sinica (assembly GCF_029962835.1). Lineage (NCBI taxonomy): Eukaryota > Viridiplantae > Streptophyta > Magnoliopsida > Magnoliales > Magnoliaceae > Magnolia > Magnolia sinica. Next base: position 93,979,705 of record NC_080578.1, read on the forward strand.
TGTAATATGTCCGTAGAATCTGTTCACATGCTCCAATTTTAAAATCCTAATCCTGTCTGGTGTGAGCATCATCGGATGCCCACATATCAGTTCTTTCAGTCAGCTCATTCACCGTTAATGCGGTCTAGATAGAAGTTATTAGAAATCCAATGGTCTATCTGGACCATCACTACAAGCTTCAGCTATTTCCATTAATAGAGCTGAGACCCTCAACGGTCCTGGTCGTATAAGACCATCACCGGTCCGATGTAGTCACTTATAACTTTCCAAAGATCCATCGTCATTTTGAAAAAACAAACAGGCGTATTAAGTAGATGTATAACTAGAATGGTGGACACCATAAGCCTATTAAGAGATTGATTTGACTACTACATTGTATTACCAAACGATCGGTCACATAGTTAGTGTGTATTACACTCTGAAAGTTTGAAAAAACAAGCATGGGAAAGCAGAATCCCGGTACTACTCCATTGATTAGAAATACATGTAAAGAAGTTATTATGATGTCTTTACAGCCAATTACAGTGTAATTCAGAAAACCAAACATGGCCTAGATTCAAGCAGTAGCGTCCATACATGGTGAACATACATTGGGTCAATCGGGTTACTTGACGAGCTCGACTGGTACGAGCGCACGTCGAATTGATCGACATGAAGTGCACGAGCACTCCATGTGGCCTAACCACTGTCGACAACTGAAGTACGGCTCGGACTCATCGAACACGTCCTTCGTGGTGAAACAACTTTAGCCACCCAAAACAGGGCCTGTTACCGATTGCCTGGACTATACTATAGTCTCAAACACATTCGGATATGAGAAATATGTACACATGACAATCATACAGCATTTAACAATCAATGCAAACATGGAAAATATTTGAATGTATAATGAAACACATATAACATGCCATTATACATATACGTATTCTACATAAACCACGCTATTTAGATTACAACAACTTGAAGGAATTTATGCATATAACTACGGTAGTTGGGAATCCTATCCCAACAACTCTATTAAGTACAATTCATCTAACTACTTCACATACAGTCATTGTGTCACACACTTATACTACACATATCAACATAGACAACATATGTTGATTATAACATATATGTGGATAAATCCTCGCAACAAGGAGTTGTCGCGCACATAACAATTCATGTATTTGCATTCTATAGACATGGCTGACACAAATCATAATTCTATGTCCATTCAGACATTTCAACAAACACATAGACTACACACTTTAACATACATGTATTAGACTAGTTATAACATATATCCTGGTAAGCCCTTTTACAAAGGAGTTGCCACATACACAACGAGCATATATTCATGGTTAATAATCATGGCAAGCACAGATCCAAATTCCATATTCATTTAATCATATCAACAAACACATGGAATACATTATATTCAACATAATTCATATATATGTGTAAAGCGCGGGAAACGTCGTATTTAAGCATGTGATAGCAATCAAGTCAGTCATAAATCATTAACTGACATTGAAAGTCTTGAAAACCATAACTTAAACATTTATAGTTCGCACCTTTCGCCGATAAACCCGTATCGAGCTCAGTTTGAATACTACGTCTTTGTCTACAGCACAACGGCTACCTGAATCACGAAATAAATTAGTTATTTCGTTGATATCTCTATTTGGATTTCTAAAACGAGATTAGGTTTATGATTTCTTACCCAAATCAGAACCAAAACAAGTTGAGTAGCGTAGTAGAGAAGCGAAACAGCGTGTGGAGTTGTGGAAAAAGATCCCAATAACAATCCCCAAGAATCTCTCCTCATTCCTTCCTCTTCTCTCCTTTTCTTTCTCTCTCACCTAGGGTTTCTAAGAAATTCGTATGGATTGGGAGTGAAGGGGTTTAAGGGCTATTTATAAGCCCAGAATCGATGTCAATGGCCCCGGGGCCATGATATACTTAGGTTATAGCCAAATAATGGCTATTTCAATCCAACAGAGCACTTCTGGAGGCCCCTTTTCTGCGTGTGGTCGGACTTAAGCTCCCTGACATTGGATCTAGGTCAAGCTAAGTTTTCGTTTCGATCGGATTTACATATCAACTGTGGCGGACCAGTTTTAGTTTAACGATCACCGGTACTCGATCAGGGCCACAGGTGTACTGACATGTGTTGGAAATTTTTCCTGATCCGAGGGTGTAATTGGGTCAGATTCCGACGGTCAGAATCCTTAGTTTGGCCTGCAAGTGAACCGACTCAATTCACTTAAGTTTTAGTTCATTTTCTAAAGATATTTGTATTTCTCACACACTTCACTCCGGACTCAAGTTGTGTATTTTTTGGTATCATTAGGACTTAATTTTTGAGGTAGATGTCAAGTCCAGTGAGGCAGTCCTAACCGTATGGTTTCGCAGTAACCGAACTTTTGATGTGCGGTCCAGGTCCGATACGAAGTTTCAAGGTGCTCCCGAGAGCAACTGGGTTTTGAGATAGATCCTAGGTTTTAAGATAATATAGTGTTAACGATTTTACATGTTTTGAGTCTTGCAGTTCATATTTAAAGTGGTTCGAGCTAATTCTATTGATTGTTCAGTTTAACACTTAACTAAATCTTGCCCTAATTACGATAGAATAAGGTCCCAGGACGGTTTTACGTCCCTTTCTGACACTTTTAGTTGGTATATTATTTTAATTATTTTTTTGGTAGTTATTCATCAAGTCCACTTCATCTCTACCAAATTTCATTAGATTTCGTATTGTAGAAAAATTCTAAAAATTCCAGAAGCAGCAGCTGTCCAAACTAATAATTTTCAGATAGTTTCCCCAACGACCTATATTTAACTATCTTAACTATTTTATTATATTTTTTACTTATTTTTATATGAAACTAGACTTATCAATCTTCAATCTGGCTTTGAATCACATAAATCGAAGTTATAACGAGGGAGATATGACTTTTCGAAGTTGGATGAAAAGTACAGAAAATAGGGCAGAAAACGGGCCACCCGACCCACTGCGGCCTGCCAAGCCCGCTGGCCGGCGAGGCCTCGCGGAACCGGTGAGGTCCTTGCTAGTCTCTGGACCTTCTGGAGAGGGGTCACCAGTGGGGTGAGGTCCTCTCCCCCCTGGGGGGTGCCGGAAACATGCGCGGCCCACCTCGGGTCCCCCCCGATTTGCATCGTTTGCCTCCCGAGTCCATTTGATGTGTTTTTGGGTCCCCTTTGCAAATCGGAATAAGTTGTTTAACGTGCAATATATGATTTTGGGGTAGGAGAAACTGATTTATCAAAATAACCTATGTATTTTGTGAGATTTCAAAAGGTTAAGGGTCAAAAATTCATTTTATTTATTTAATTACTATTTATAGTAAATTTTAGTTTAAGTATTGTTCTTCATCATCTAAACTTTAGGATTTATGTCTAATATAATAGTACTTAGAAATATTTGGAGAATAAGATGGTAAATGGTGAGATTTTGAAGGAAATGGGTTAAAAAGGGATTTGACGCTTTGGGATTGAGTTTTAAGAAGTTAATAAGGTGTTATGATCGATCCATTGCCCAAGGACGTTTATTTCCAAGTTGGCAAAAATCCGAGATGTTACAATCGAAAAAGCAATACATTCCACTATTTAAGCATTTCATAAAAAACGTGAGCATCCATATCTAACAAATAACATATATTATAGATAAATCAAAACATTTACATATTAGCATATACAAATTCATCTAGAAGAATCTAATCATTAACTAAGACACTCAAGGGTTGATAAATGATAATCTAGAGATAATCGTCCGAACCTTTAAGAAGAAATCTTCGATTTTGAGATCCTAGGGTTATGGATTTGGGAAAAATCACAAATTCCTATATACATACCAAGAACTATGTGAAATTCATGCAATTTATCAAAGAAAAACCTAGTTGGAAAGTAGGATTTATTTCTTACCTCCCAATCGCGAGTGGGGTGGATTCGGTGAAGGAAAACGATCAATGTTAGGGCTTTGATTGGAAGAAACCAATGAAGGAAAGCACCAAAAACTCCCAACTCCTACTCTCACTCTTCTTCTCTTCTTCTTTCTCTTTCTCTTTCTCCCTTTCTCTCCTTTGGAAAATGTAAATTCGTATGGAAAGATGGGGTGCCCAAATGAGGCCCTTATATCGTTCCAGAAGTTATGCAAATGGCCCCAAGGGCTAGATTTTCATTATATTAGCCATATAGGAGAGTGTTTCTAACCTCTAGGGCCCATTATGGTGTGTACATATCGATATACACTAGACGATAGTTAGCCCTGTAGACAGTGAAAATCGGCGCCCACGCGGATTGATATTTTTTTTAGTTTTGATGGAGGTGATTAAGCTAATGAATATTGGAGTCGCCAATAGCCAATAAATCTCAGAATTCCGCGGTCGGCTATAATCCACGGAATATGTAAAGTCGGAGAAATCTGAAGATTCTCTTACCTTAGATTAACTCCTAGTCTGCGATCCGGGATTTCGGATAAGGGACCTCGGTTACAAAGAGGGAAGGAGTTAGGCACCCTCTCTGCCTGTACAGATGTACGGTCTCTACTTAGTATGGTAAAATGATCTTAAGGGATGATGGATGCTGTGGTCGAGATGGGACTAGGCACATACGCGGATTTCTGATGCAGCAAGATCCGAGATTTCGGCAAGTCACAGAGCATACATCCAACGACGTGTCTAGAAGGCGGATGTGATGATACTTATGCAAAGGGGTAAGAAAAATGGACTAGATCACTAGAAATTTCTGATGTGACAGGATCCAATGTACGACAAGTCATAGAGCATACATTCACTAGAGATCTAGAGAAGCAGGGGATTTGAGAAGGGAATAGATGTCATGATGAATGCTTGTATGTAAAATAAATGGATCTTTGGCTCAATCTTGAGTTAGCTAAGACATGGATTGCACCATGATCAATCCAGGCTAGGCTTGGACGAGTTGGAGAAGTCAAGAGGAAGGGAAAAAAGGTGGTGGCTTGAAAGGTTAAAACTCTGAAGGCTTGGGAGCTCCTTCCCTTTCCCTCACTCTCTTTCTCACTCTCTTTCTCTCTTACTCTCTTTAAGCTTAAAGGGAGAAGTGGCTTATTGGGAATGTTGAAATGAGGAGAGGAGAGGGCTATTTATAACCTTCTCCAATGACAATGTGGTAATTTCAGGTTTTGGGAGGGGTAAATGCTGATGTGGCAAGAGGTGATTGGTTGGAGGGAGAGAGGCACCATGTGGCATGCTCTCATTGGCTGATAGGGTTGGTAAAAGGGTAAATAAGCTCGGACTGGGTGGTAATTTCAGGAGAAAGTTAACTTTCGGATACTGGGATAGCTGTCCTCAGATGTCCACACGTGGGCCGCGAGCAGAGGTACTCCGAGTACCGCTGGCGGTAGTCAGACTACCAGCCGAGCCGCGCTTGGGTTGGGCCTGAGCGTGTGGGCTTTGTTTGATGTACGAGTTCGACTGGTGGTCTCCTTTTGGGGTTTTTGCGGCTCAGATAGGCGGGCTTAGGTTCAGGTAAAGGGTTCTAGTCAGGGTATAAGATACAAACAGGGCTGTGTGTGGATTGAACGATTTGGATTATGGTTTTTGGTTATGGGTTGGCAATTTGGGGGTTTTAGGGATGATTTGTTAGATATAAGCTGAGATTGGGTTTGAGATATGATAATGATTCCTGGACTGTCTTAGCCTTCTCGAGATATTAGCTTGGCTGGGGTGTCTACAGCCCTAATGATGATCTACATATGGATATGATCGGCCCGCCATTTAGATGCGCTGATCGATGGGTATGATCAAACGTTTGTTCAACGGTCACCGATGGTCAATCGGGGCCACGACTATATGGATATATGTAGCGAAATATCTTTAGTTGGTACCCCGACTTTGGCCATGAATTGACGGTCTGAAAGCTACAACGTTGTGAAAGAACAAAGTAATTAGTTTTATTTAAGTTTCAGATTTCAACCTAGGGGATTCACGCGTTTAAAGTACTTAAATTCTAGCCCAAGTTAAGTAATTGTGGGCACTATCTTGGTTTACCACCCGCGATGGGCGTCAAGCCCAGTGAGACGGATATTATTCTATAGTTTCAGGTTTAGTGGGCCACTAACGAGTGGTCTAGAGCTTGTTTGGATAATCAAGGCATTTTGGGAATGAATTGGGTATTTAGATTTCTTGCGTGCAATGATTAGGGTTTGTATTAGCTAAGTTTGTAGTGTGGTCTATTTGTAATTAGCGAAAATGACGATTTGGTTAAAGTCAATCTAAGTCATTATTTCTTAAGCTAAAGAAGTAACTAGATTGATTGAGTTTGTTAATTAAGATCTGACCATTAGTTATCTCAGATTTTAGTAGGTCTTTATTTAGTTGTAATTGTGCTCTGTGTGAGTAAATCATGTAACTAAACTCAGTTTTTAAGTGAACGGCCGGATACGTTGGCTTCCTATGGTTGATTAATCGGATTTGTATGGTTCTTTACTGATACCACCCATATATAAACTAACATTAAGTGTTAATGGTCAGTAAGTGATAATATAAGTTAATTATATATATATATATATATATATATATATATATATATATATATATATATATATATATATATATATATATATATATATATATATATATTTCAAGGTTTTTTGAAAATCCTAAACAGTGAAAATCCAGGACGTTATAATGCTATATGTTGTACACGTGAGGCAGTTGGGCTACTTAGGATCTCAATAGTAGTTACATGTGTTGCCACGTGACAACAAATTTTTATTGTTTAAAAGTCCATGTTCAAAATGAATAAAAATAATTATCACAAAAATGACTATTACGGACAAATGGGTATGTAGATGTCCCGAAGTGATGCATTTCTCTTCAAAAATGACAAAATGTTTCAAGTTCTATATATTCTGGACATTATAATTAAAAAATAAAACACACCATTCTCATATTAAACTATCCAGAGCCACATGCTCTTATTTCTACCTTCTTGCAATTGTCTTTTTGAAAATATTTTTGTAACACATATAAGTGTCAATACTTCTTGTTTATTTCACTTTTCCAGTATGTAGTGCAGGCAGACCATCTAACCAACTAGGCCAACCATAAATGGTCCATGTTTTGAAAACCATGCTTGTCAGACAACCATAACCATCACTTCTTGTTTATTTTATACCATTTAATGTTAATGGACATTAAAGTATTGACACTTATATGTGTTGCAAAAACATTTTCATATCAAGTTTTTTCATCTTTTTCATCACTTACTATTTCACTTTTCCAATATGTAGTACATACGGACCATCTAACCAACTAGGCCAACCATAAATGGTCTATGTTTTGAAAACCATGCTCGTCAGACAACCATAATCATCACTTCTTGTTTATTCATACCATTTAATGTTTATGAACAACTTATTATATTTTAAGTTATTGTTTTATTATGTCTTCGTCATAAGGATGGAATCATCTGAATGTATCTTTCACTATTTTTCATCTATGAGAAAATCCTTTCGATGGAAGGTTCTCATTAATACATCAACTTGTTACATGTAATTAGAAGAGATGGTTTTATCGTACTTGAGTTCTCGAGGCTCTACTATATCACTCTCCCTCTCCACAATTATATGGTCTGGCATGCGCTAATATGATTATACATAATCTTGATTGGTGGTTGACAATTACTGGACTATTAAAATGATCAAGTTGAGCCAACAATAAAATATGTTTTAACAATCCAATGTTAGTTACCTGAGTGCCTAGAAAATAAAAGGGAGAATAAATAACAGAAAATATTAATTGCATATTATACATGACTCAGTGTTTTCATATCTGACAAGTGGAGCCCTTAGGTGTGTAATATAGACCATTGACCATAATATATATAGAATATAAAGATATGCATAGTCAAAATTACATATGTTAGTGTCCTTAAAGACAATAAATACCTTTATACCAATTAAACTAGGACTACAAGGGTTCCAACAAGTTTGCTTTCAAGATAATCTAGGTCCAATTCAAAAGATTGCTATTGTACAATAGATAAATTATTAATGAAAAATCTAAACACATTTAAGAAACAATCCAGAGAGATAGAGAGAATGAGCTTACGTGAGAGAGATTTGTGTCGATGCTGAAATCTGGTTAACTCTCATTGGACCTTCAAATGCCTGCACACAGAGAAGACAAAGGAAACCTTGGTTGCAGTAGGGGACCTTCCGATGCCTAAGTCAGGTAGGGAATCTGAGTCTGGTAGAGAGTATGATTTTTAGGCTTAGATTATGCGTACCTCTCATTGTTAAGGATGCTTTATTTATAGTTGAGAGAGGGCGGTGACGTAGATTGCAATCTTCCTACTTAGTAGGAACATATTGTAGAAGGATTTGTGTCCCGAACATGTCATGGATATCTTCCGAGATCTTCGGCTAAGATCTCAGACAGATCTCTCTAATAAGATCCGAGTGGTCAGAATTAGAAGAAACATGCAGTAGAAGACCGAGGCCGAGCAGGGCATCTAAGGTGGCCTGCGTAGCCGTCCTAAGGAGTAGTTCCCTGACCTGGACTCTCTGACGAGCCGTGGCCGGGCTTTCCCTTAACATTGAGTGAATTGCCAACGTGCGAGTTGACGTTATATCCAAGCATAGAAATCGAGCTCTCTTCTTTAGTAAGACACGAGACAAAATTCGGAATGACCATCCTTTTCATTTTGTCGTTTAGTGTTGAGGCTCTTTTGCAAGCCTTCTGAGCAAGGCATACTCAGCCTCACACGGAATTGTGCCTCGGAGGCTCCTTGAGAAGATTCGAACGTCGACTTGGGCATGGACACGGTCTTAGTGGAGCTCGACGTCATACAGTCGAAACACAAGCATCACTCCCTGGTCATTTAGGATCTCCTTGGTCATGACTAGCACTAATCGAACATGCAACTTGTTATGGACATCCGAGCCAACTTCGTACATCTGTCCAGCTCATTTTCACCCATAACAATTTGAATTTCTTAATATTTTAGGTAATGTGTTAAATGAGCTGAAAAAATGGATGAACAACGTGGATACGAAATAGATTTATCAATGTGGGGCCCACTCGGTGGGGGTAACACCAACTAAGTTGTCACCTGGGTAACAGGTACTTCCTCTGCCTTTTTGGAGCTTGACAGGCAAAGGCTCTAAACTGAGGGCCCACCAAGATGTTTTAATTTTATCCACACCGTTCATCCATTTTTTCTATATCATTTTAAATTATTAAAACAAAAATGGAGAAGATCAAAGGCTTAAATAGACAACAAGGTGGGGATTAGATTCCTACCGTTGAAAAATTCACGGGGACCAAGGAAGTTTTGTATCAAGATGATATTTATTTTTTCAACTCAAACAGGTGTATATGACCGTGTCAACAAGTTGGATGGCAAATAAAAAACACGGTGGACCCTGAGAAGGTTTCAACGGTGGGCATCCTTAGCACCGCTGCTTCCTATGGTGTGGTCCAATTGAGCGTTGTATCTATCTTATCTTTTATTAAATGCTCTAAAATGATATGGAAAAATGGACGGACGGTTTGGATAAAATTAAAACATTACGGTGGACCCTCAATGGCCCACGGAGCCTCCACCTGTCCCGATCTCCGAACCGGCGGGGAAAGTACCTAATCCGCGCCCCTCCCATACCTAGGTCCTGGTGGGGTTAGTACCCAATCCGCCCCGGACACGAGCGAGAATATAGAACCTAACAAAGGATTATTTGATAGTCCGGCAGAGTATGATCCTTGGTACGCATGACACTCAGATAGTGTGCAGTTGGCAGATATGTAAACAAAAACGAACCGTTTAAATCGTGGGGAAAACTGTAGATAGATGATAAGATACAAAATCAAGTTGAAAAAAATATTATATAATCTCATGTCAGTGGACATTTTTCTGTTGACTCAGGACCGCTTATTCTCGATGAGATGCCCATCGATCCTCAAATGAAACATGATGTTCGGTCAATATCTGTTTTTAAATCCATCTAAAGTGGGTCCTAGGATTTGGACGGTCTGATTTGAGTTGTATGTATACCAAATGGACAATTTGCGAGTGCATGAGTAGAAAACATCATGTTCGGGTCATATCTGTTTTGAAATCCATCTAAAGTACGAGGGAAAGCTCCTTTGGAATATCTGGTACCGTTCTTTTACCGAGGATCTTTATCTCAGCCAACCGCCAAAACACACATCAGAAAGAGCGAACCTTTGAGGAGTTGCGTGTAACCCTCTGTTACACGCAGCCCGTGTAACCCAAAACTCTGTGGGCTCCACAGAGGTGTTTGTGAGAAATCCTCTCCGTCCATCGGTTTCTTAAAGTAATTTTAGCTGCGAAAATTGGGGCAGATCCAAAATTCCAGTGAACCATTCTACAGGAAACATTGGGATGAAAAAACCAACATTGGAACTTTCCTGGAGCCCCCCATGATCTTTATATTCCATCCAAACCGTTGATACGGTGATTCCCACCAGGATGTAAGGAAAAGAAAAATATCACCTTGACCCAAAACTTAAATGGACCCCATTAAGGTTTTAATAATGATCGTTCAACTCTCACTCTTTCTTGCAGTGTGACCTAATTGAGTTTTGGATTTGATTTTTTAGTTTTTATATATTAAAATGATACGGAGAAACTTATGGACGGAGTGGATTTCATAAGGACACATTAGTGGGTCCCACAGCCCTTTGGTTACACGGGATCCGTGTATGATGGGTTGCACGCAACTCGTACAGTACGATGCTCTGTGCACATGCACGCAGAAATTCTAACTTTTGGTATGCATGGACTTAAACCGTCAGCAAGGTGGAGCCCACTCAGTAAATGGGTGATATTCCCAAAGCTACGGGAGCGGATTAGCTGTTACCCAGGAAACACTTCAATGGGTGTTACCCTAACCATGTGGGGCCCACATAGATGTACTTTTTGTATATCCACACCGTCCTTCTGTTTTTAAATTTCATTTTAGGCTAATATCCAAAACCTTATGAAGATCCAAATCTCAGGTAGACCATACCATTAAAAAAAGTGGTGAGTGACCATTAAAAATATTTTGTGGGCCAAATTTTTTATTTATCAACCTTATTTCTATTTTTCCTTCATCCATTTCTTATTGACATTATCAACGGGTTGGATGGTAAATAAACATTACCAAAACCTTAAGATGGGTCCTTTGGAATTTTTAATGGTGAGGCACTCAATAACCACTGTTTCATGTGGTGTGGTCCACCTGAGATTTTTTTTTCTGCTTAAGTGTTTGACCACTCTTAAAATGGTCTAGAGAAACGGATGGACGGCATGGATATACAACACATCATCGAGGTGGGCTCCATGTTAAGGGTAACACCTAATCCGTAGGCAAAGCTGTGCTGGAGAAATAAATGGCTGTTGGTGGACATATAACGGACGGTAAAGCAGAAAATAGTAAATGGTGACTCTTAATCAGAGGTCAGAATTTGTCTAAGAAGCTGATTTCAGCATCTACAGTGGGTCCCACCATCAGGCGCGGATTGGGGCTCTGCGGGGCCCACCATAATGTATATGTTTTATCCATGCCGTCCATCTATTTTAATAGATCATTGCGGGGTTTAAGCTCCAAAAGAGGCAGATAAAAGGCTCAAGTAGACCACACCACGGGAAAAATAAATATCAGCTTGATTCAAAACCTCGGTAGCCATCCAAAAGTTTTCAACCATAAGCTTTCAATCCTCACTGTTTTTTACGGTGTGGTCCACTTAAGCTTTAAGTTTGGCTTATTTTTAATTATCTTTAAAAATGGATGGATGATATGGATAAAACATATACATCAAGGTGGGCCCTAAAGAGCCCTAACAGTACCATCCGTCTAGGCAATCCACGGCTAGTGTTAGGTTAGCATCCACATAAGTGGATGAGCCACCGTGCGCGGCCCACTTGTTCTATATCCACTCTTTCCATTAATTTTCCACCTATTGTTAAGGTATTAAATCCAAATCTTAAGTGGATCACAGCACAAGTAATAATGGTCATTGAAGGGCTACAATTAAAAAATTAAAAACTTTTTATGAGCTATAAAAGCTTTGGATCAAGCTGATATTTGTGTTTTCCCTTCATCCATGTCCATGTGATCTTAGCAATAGACTGGATGGAAAATCAACGTCAAGATGGGCTGTAAATTTTTTTTAATGGTGGACGTTCAATAATCATTGTTTCATGTGTTGTTGTTTACATGAGATATTTTTCTCCTTCATTTTTTAGCTCATGCTATATAATGATATGTAAAAGCCGATGGACGGATAGGATATATAACAAGTACATCAAGGTGGGCCCCCCTGTCAGGGACTCACCCACTAAAGCGGTTACCCCGGACTCACCTAATACGCGCCCCTGCCGGAGTATCCATCAGGAGTCGGAGCCTAACCTGAAATGCCATATGCGGGGCCCATCGTGACGTGTGTATGAAATCTAATCCGTCGATCATGTGAGCCCCTCCATTTTATCTTCCCTATTAAAAAATTAGGCTGATCCAATACTCAAGTGGGCCACACCAAATGGAACAGTTTCAATATAGGTGCCCACCTATAAAAAAATTCTGACAGTGCGCAGGTTCCAAAATGTTATATATACGCAATCCAATCCATTCATGATATGAGACCCAGCAAAATGAATGAACACACCAAAGATCGAACCCTTAAAAATCTGAAGAATACCAAACCAATTGATTTCAGAGGTTTCAGGAATAATTTATATACTGTGACCCACCTGACTCTCGAAACGAAATCAATTCCGTAGATCAACAAGAAAATAAGAGGGCTCACATGATGGACGGATTAGATTTCATAAAAAATCAAAATCGGGCCCACAAATCGCTGTTGTAAGTTAAGCTTAACCAACAAAGCTTTTCCTTGGATTTAAGCCTGACTAGAGGAAAAGCTGACATTCCATGCTTGCTCACCTGCTGCGTGGATTCACACTCTCTCCGTTTCTCCTCCTACTGAAATTCTTCATTTTCCTCCTTCCAACCTTCAAAACTGAGGTAAAAAGAGAATCTCTCTCTCTCTCTCTCTCTCTCTCTCTCTCTCTCTCTAATTTTGTTATTTCATAAGAATCACTGAAAGAAACTCTACAAACACCGCATTGTAGCGGCCTTATTTTAAATGGAAGAAAAGTGACTGCTCTTACAACCACAACAACAACAACAACGGTTTTTTGGTTGTAGTTGTTCCCTGGTGGACTATACTCGTATATTTCAAGGTCTTTTGTTAAGAGGAAGTGCGGATTGCTCTTCCCAAATCAGAGGCATTTTAGACGGGACTATGGGCGCTGGCCCACCTTCCAGTGATTCAAACCGACCGTCTGGTGCGTCGCACCATTGCCAAGTCGGTGTGGCCCTTTTCGTGGGGCCCACCTTGATGTATGTATTCCGCATCCACACGGTCTATCCGTTTTTTCATATCATTTTATAGCATTATGCAAAAAATGAAGTAGACCCAATTATCAGGTGGACCATACCCTAGGAAACAGTGGTGATTGACCATTAATGGGCCACAGAAGTTTTGGATCGAGCTGATATTTGTTTTTTATCTTCATCAAGGTTTATGTGACCTTATCAACAGATCGGATGGCAAATAAACATTACTGAAACATTAAGGTGCGACCTAAGAAGTTTTTAATGGTAGGGTGTTCAATCACCACTGTTTCCTATGGTATGGTCCACCTGATAATTGGATCTGCTTCATTTTTGGGTTAGTACCCTAGAATGATCTGGAAAAACGGATGGACGGCGTGGATACAGAATACATGCATCAAGGTGGGCCCTACGGTAATGGCCGCACCGTATTGGGTGAGTCCGGGGTCTCACCTAATTCGCTCCCGGCGGAAAAACCCATGTTGGGCAATCCCGGCCACCAGTTTGTTTTCCTGCAGTGGATCGTTAAAAACAAGAAACTGAAGTTGCACATGCAACAGGAAAAAAGGCCGATCTTTTAAATGGCTGAGATCCTTCCAAAGAAGAGATCTTTTTGGTTTATCAGCTGATGAATGATCTATATCATTGCAAATGGCCCACACCCAGTACAGCACAGAGACGCTGATTGCCTGCCAAAGCTTTTCACAGGACCTTCCTGTGACAGGAAGCTAGGTGGGGCCCACTGTGATGTTTTTGAGAAATCCACCCCATCCATCTGTTTTGCCAAATCATGTTAAGGACATGTGCTAAAAAATGAGGCTGATCCAAAACTTAAGTGGAATATATTACAGGAAACAGTGAAGATTGAATGTCCATCATTGAAACATTCAACCAGGCTAATATTTTTGTGATTTCAGTTCATCACAGCAGAAATGACCTTATGAACGGTGTGGATGGCATGTAAATATCATGATGCACTGTATGGAGGTTTCAATGGTAGGCATTTCCCTACCCACTTTTTCCTGTCTTGCGGCGCAATTGAGTTTTGGATCTGTCTCATTTTTGGGTTCATGTCCTATCATGATTTGGCAAAACAGATGGATGGAGTCGATTTCTCATAAACATCACGGTGGGCCCCACCTAACTTCCTGTTACCTGGGAAAGGCTTTCACAGCAATCCGTGTCCACAGCACAGACAGCAGAGATATGGTTATGCTCTCTTTCTCTAATTAAATGGTTGGGAGGGAGTGAAGAATACTCATTCCATGGAAATATAGGGGTCATTTGGCATCTTGGATTTTGGGTGGCTGTGGATTTAAAATCTAAATTCAAAGATTTTCTTTTGGTTGGCCACTTGGATTTTGGGTGGATTTCAAAATCCAGCGGGGTTGAAAAATCTTCAAAAAGGCTAGTTTCTGATTCTTCAATAAAAGGTGTGATGGAAAATTTGGAAGATTTTTGATCCTCATCAACTGTTATAACTGTTCTCTCCTACTATCTATGAAGTGGCCTTTTTCGAAAACCCAAGTTGCCAAACATAGTTTCTGAACTCTACAAGATTGAAAATTCTGATTACCAAATGCAACTGATAGAATGAAAATTTCGGGGATTGAAAATCCTGGATTTGGAAATTTTAGTACAAGGAGGGTTCCATGCAAACGATTATATGCCACTGTTTATGTTTTTTTTTTTCCTTCTTCTTCTTCTTTGCAGATTCCATTCAATTGAATCTCACTTAGGTATTCTTTTAGTTTCTTTTCGCTCTTTTGATTCAAGTCACTAGCTTTGCTTTTGTTCTGTGCTGCCATCTTTAGAGTTAATTCCACCCCACAATGGTGCAATGGTTCTATGTGGCTGACTATAAAAGCACCCAAATAGGCATTTATACATGACTGGTCTAGCATGCGTGGAAAAAAAAAATCACTTGGGTCCCCTTCAAGCACACAAACGATAGTCTCTAAGGGTGTTTGTATTGAACGTATACTGTCGTAAAGGGAAGTAAAAGTCTAATTATTACATTTAAGAAATGTTTGGTTAGAGACTGACTTAGGTGGTAAAGCGAATGGACTTTTACCATCTTGTTGTTTCATCGAAAATTGGTGAGATTCGGCATATCATTCGCCGGATTTCCATCAAATAACGAGAGAAGTCGAAGTGGCCATTCTCAGTTTTGGTTCTCCAAAGGCACATTTAAGAATGTTTAAGAGGGTACAAATAATTTTCGGCAAGGTGCACTGAGAGGCAATGGTGGGTCGCATACAGTCTTTCAACCATATCCAAACTACGAATAGCCGCCGATAGATGTGTAAGCATCTTGAGAAATGTGTATACAAACGTCAACCATGGAAAAGGGATGTCAAATTGAATTCTTTTTGAATGAGAGGAATTCCACAAAAAAATAATAATTTGATTTACTGTCCTATACGATGGTATACTGCCAATCCAAACACCCCCCAAAAAGGGCTTAAGGCCCTGTGCAAGGGTATTTAAAAGAGTGCTGAAAAGTCTCTCCTTCTCTAGAGGGCTGCTATTTCCACATGTTTTAGATCTGCATACATCCACACGCGAGCTCACGAGAAATATTAAACACTTGTGTGAGTTGTGACCTTTCTAAAAGATTTGAAATAATTCTCTTCCTCTTAAAAAAGCAGACATTTTCACTCTCTAGGTGGGCCACAACGTACAGAGTGATTTGATGATTAATATTTTTCCTAGCCATTAATTTGTTTTATATGTTGTGGCCCACCTGAGGTGTTAAATGCAGACAATTTCACTCTCTAGGTGGGCCACAATGTACAGAGTGATTTGATGGTTAATATTTTTCCTAGCCATTAATTTGTTTTACATGTTGTGGCCCACCTGAGGTGTGAAATATCTTGACTTTTATGCCAAAAGATCTAAACAGCGTAGCTTACCTGATGGAAAGCTCAGATCTCACACGTTTCCACGTGTGGATGTGTATGGCTCAACAAACCTCCCTTTTCCCAGTGTGGGACCAAAAAAAAAAAAAAGAAATTGTTTTGAAACCACAACAAGGAGTTCACATGATGATTTTGCTATTGGTAATGGCTTTTAGTATGCTTTGCCTTTTTGAATTTTTACTAGTATGTTATATCAGAATGAATCTGCCAATGATGCTCTATGTCGCATTACAGTATCTGATACTTGATTGAGTTTTCCCTTCAAGGCTATAAGAATTGAATTCAGTAAAGTCATCTGAATCTTATTCCAATTTCAGATAATGCCCGATTTTATTCAAGAAGATCATGGTACAGCAATTGACAAACGTAAGAATAGAATAAGATGCAAGTATTGCACCAAAGTGGTGACTAGTTTCAACCGTCTTATGCACCACTTGGGAGGTGTGCGTGGAGATGTAGTACCTTGCGAACAAGTTCCCACCAATGTGAAAGTGCTAGCAAGAGATACACTGCTCAAGAGGAGGAAACAGAGGTTGGTTAGGGAATTTGGGCAGCTAGACTGCCCAAATGATACACTGAGAAGGAACTCATGTTCTGGATCCACAGAAAGCAAGTCCACAAAGCCAGACACTTTAGGGAAGGGAAAGAAAGCTGTATACTCCGTGCCTAAGGATGGTGCAGCAAAAGATTCCATTAATAATAAGTTGGAAGATTCTTCGAGGAATGCTCTCAGATGCATCGCTAGGTTCTTTTATGATGTGGGTGTTGATTTTGATGCTGCCAAGTCTCCATATTTGCAGCAGATGCTTGACGCGGCTGCTGGTTGTGGAGGTATGTCTGAAGTTCCGAGTTATCATGAGCTGAGAGGTTGGATTCTGCAGGAGGAAGTGGAAGAGACACGAGAGCATGTGAAAGCGGTCAAGCGTTCATGGGAAAGAACCGGGTGCAGCATCTTGTTAGATGGTTGGACTGATGAGAAGGGAAGAAGCCTGATTAATTTTCTAGCAGATTGCCCGAAAGGTGTTGTATTTCTCAGATCCGTCGATGCTTCAGATTCGATAGGAGATGTTGAGGCATTGTTCTCGCTGTTCAATGGAGTTATTGAAGAGGTTGGGGTTGAAAATGTAGTCCAGGTCATCACGTATAATGCATCTTGCTGTATGGTAGCTGTGGGCAAAAGGATAATGGAGAAGCACAGGACTATATTTTGGACCGTATGTGCGGTCCACTGCCTAGGTCTCATGTTGGAGGAGATTGGGATGATGGGTCATGTGATGAAAGTGCTGAATAAGGCAAAGACCATCACAAGGTTCATTTACAGCCGTTCGTCGGTTCTGAAATTGATGAAGAAGCACACTTGTGGAAGAGATATAGTTCAACGCTCCAAAACAAACTCCGCAATGCCATTTCTTACATTGGAAAGCATCGTAGCTGAAAAAGAGAGCTTGAAGAACATGTTCAGCTCGTCTACATGGAATACCTCAATTTGGGCTTCTAGAACTGAAGGAAGGAGGATAGCTGAGTTAATTCAAGATCTGTCCTTTTGGACTGGAGCCGAGGAAGCTTTGAATGCAACCGTTCCGCTCCTTTGTGTTTTGCGTCTGATCGATCGAGCTGAAAAGCCTTTGGTGGGATACATATATGAGACAATGGATCAGGCAAAGGAGAGGATAAGAAAGAACTTCAAAGATAAGAAAGGTAAGTACCTTCCATTCTGGAAGATTATAGATGCGATATGGGACAACCATCTCCATAGCCCTCTCCATTCGGCAGGTTACTTTTTGAACCCGAGTCTCTTTTATTCAAGCGAGTTTTGTGCTGATGCTGAGGTTGCTAGTGGACTTTTGTGCTGCATTGTGCGTATGGTCAAGGATCAGCACGTCCATGATCTTATAGTTCTACAACTTGAAGTTTATCGAGCAGCAATGGGTGATTTTTCTAAGGAGACTGCAATCAACAATAGAAGAAAGACTACTCCAGGTAATGTCTTTTTTTGTTCTGAACTTGGAAACTCTCATTCATACGGATGTATTAATAAGGACATTCCATCTTTTTAATTGATGGATCAAACGGTCACTGATACATCTTAGTCAAATAAAGCTTTATTCGTCCTTTTTTCCTTTCGCAGGTGGTAGTTGTGTACTAATTGAATAGCTTTAATGCATGTCCATAAAGTATATTTCCTTGCCAGATGGTCTTGATACAATTCATATACTTCATCATCGTCATCATAAGCCTTATCCCAACTAGTCGGTGTCGGCTAGATGAATCCTTTTTCCACCATTCTACTCTATCAAGGGCCATAACTTAGTTGGGCCATAGGTCATCACGTCTTTTCTTACTCCTAACTAGCACATTTCTTGGTCTCCGTTGCACATGACCAAACCATCTAAGTCTACTTTCCCTCGTCTTATTACCTATTGGTGCCACTCCTAAATTCCCTCAAAATGCATTCATTTTGTATTCTATCCATCCTTGAATTTCTAGTCATCATCTCAACATCCTCATTCCAGCTACACTCATCCTATGAACATGTTGTTCCTTGACTGCCCAACATTTTGCCCATAAATATGGCTGGTCGTATAGCCATCCTGTTAAATTTTCCTTTCAGTTTGAGCGGTACACAATGATCACATAAAACTCCAAAGGCTCATCTCCGTTTCTTTCACCCCGCTTGAATTCTATGGGCAACATCCATATCAATCTCTCCATTCTCATGAATTATCTACTCAAGATATCAAAAGTGGTCATTTTGGGAAAATTCTTGGTCAGCTGTCTTAACTAATTCATCGTTCACTCTTCGACTGTTACTAAAATTGCAGTCCATGTGCTCCACATTTTTACTAATTCCTCTTCTCGTCAATCAAAACTATGTCATCTGCAAAGAACATACACCATGGGATCTTTACTTGCAAATGCCTCATTAACTCCTCCATAACCAATGCGAAATGGTATGGACTCAATGCCGACCCCTCGTGCAAGCCTGCAATAATTGGGAACTCGCTCGTCTTTCCACAAGTGGTCATTTCATTTGTTATTGCTCTCTCATACAAAACCTTAATGATGTCAATATATCCTCTTGAAACTCCTTACTTTCCCAACACCCACTAGATTAACTTTCTAAGGACCCTATTGTAAGCTTTCTCTAAGTTAATAAAGACCATGTGGAGATCCTTTCAATAAAGACCATGTAGAGATCCTTTCTCCCCTCCCTATATTTCTCCATCAATTAAGTAGGAAAACTGCTTTAGGACTAGACCTCCCTTCCATGAAACTTTACTGATTTTTTGATACATTTGTCTCACGCCTTAGTCTTTTCTCAATCACTTTGTCCTTAAGTTTCATAGTATGGCTCATGAGTTCAATTCCATAATATTATTGCAACTCGTCTTATTTATTCGTTATAAATATGTGCCATGGTACATTTCCACTTTTTGTCTGTCATTTTCTTTGATCTTACAATCTTGTTGAATAACCTTGTCAACCAAAATAACCCAGTATCTACCATATACTTCCAAAAATTCTATTGGTATATCATCTGGTCTAAGGGCCTTTCATATTTTCATCTTTCTCAAAGCTTCTTTCACTTCAAATATCCTAACCCTACGAAGGTACATATGGGCTCAGATGTCATTTGAATTTATGGTTCTTTCTATCATTATGCTCTCAGAGTGATTGTCGTTTAACTAGTTTTAAAAATAGCTTCTCCACCTTTCATTGTTCTCATTGGCGTTGACTAGTACCCTTTGGTCATCGCTCTTAATGCATCTAACATGATCTAGGTCTCTACTCTTCCCCTCACTCGTTTTTGCAAGTTTGAAAACAGTTTTCTCACCTTCTCTCGTCCTTGATCTATTATAAAGTTTGTTATGAGCCATAAGTTTAACCTCACTACTTTTTAAGCAATTTTTTTGGCATTTTTTCATCTCATTTACTTATATGTAGATATTGGAAAATGATCCTATGATGTCAACACCACATGCTGTCAAGTGGTTTGTGGTGACTGACCAAAGTTTGTGCATGGGATCCAAACCATGCATCAGGTGTGCTCCACCATGAAAGTCTAACACCCTAATGATCAGACTGATCCACATAAGGTGGGCCACACCACGGGGAAGAATGAAAAAAATCCTGAAAACCACCAAATTCAAGTGGTGGTGCCCACCTGATGATTGGATTTGGCTTGAATTTTGGGACCTCCCATCATCATGCTGGGGTGCACCTAATGTGTGGGTTGGATGCCACACACCCAACTCAGTGACCCCCACACTAAATTGTAGCTTTCATTTGTTTGTCAGTTCTTTATAGTTTGGCCCCATGATGATTCTATTGGCCTGAATTTTAGGGGCCCTACCGCATGAAATGTGTGGATGAACCTGTCCATCAGGTTGGATGTCATACACACAACAAGTGGACCTCACTTCTGCTAAACACCATGGTGTTGACACCATAGGACTGGTGCCCCTCTTCCTGTAACAATATATGTTTCAATATCATGTAATCATGTGCACATGTTGGCCTGTCGGTTTTTTGAGGATAACCACATCTACAGCTTCCAGCCTAGGTTTCAAGTCAGACTACGTCTTCCCGTCTAATTTACATAGTTCATGATGTGGTGTGTGGTTCCATTGTTTCATGTCTCTTCACATGGTTTCTTATGATATTTTTCTTGAATTGCAACTGCAGATACATGGTGGTCACTCCACGGAGGGCACTGCCCTGAATTACAAAGGTTAGCCATTCGAATTCTAAGCCAGACGGGTAGTAGGGCCTTGAAATGTGATCTGAAGAGGAGTTTAACAGAGCAGTTGCACAAAAAGGGAAGAAATGGTATAGAGCAACGCAGGTTGGTTGATCTAGAATTTGTTCATTACAATCTCCGACTTCGCCATCCTCCGTTGGTTTCAAATAAGAAAGATAATTTTGTTCTAGAAGGGATTGATGCAATGGACGACTGGGTTTTAGAGGCACAAGAGCAAGCGTTTGGAATTGATGACTCGAATTGGATGGATGTTGTTGGTGATGATGTAAACATTGAGGAAAAGGCTGTCAAGAAAGGGTCGAGTATTCAAGTGAAGGAAGAATTGCAGTGAGATGGCAAAGATTAGGCAGTATTCTTTTTTCTTGTACATTGTCATTTTTGAAGTTCGGCTTATCATGATTAAAGAATGCAAACTAATCAGGGATTTTGCAATGACAGTAATGGATGTGGTGAAAGCCTTTGTCGAATGCAATTTCGGTGAGTCATAGAACCTCAAATGCCTTGTCCTCTATGTTTTTTTGGATCAAACGTCAAGATTGAAAATCCAATTCTTATTACTTTTTCACAGTTTCCATCATCAACGTCATCCCCATTTGGTGAAAATTTTGCTTTAAAGAGCCATTTGGATTCAAGTAAAGTTGTGTTCTGGAAAGGTTGTTTGGGTCATGATGTCTTGGATAAGCCAGGTTATGTCGTCTTGGACTGGCTATTCCATTCGTTGTTTGTCAAACACACTAGAAAACGAAGTAAAATGGAATGTGGTCCTTGTGGCACATGTAACACTTGTACACATTGACACATGTGGCACATGTAGGGCGCCTTAAGATGGATGATTGTTATCACAACCACGCAGACTCTGATTGGCATGCTCTACTGAGAATGGCCCTCAGCTGGTAAAGTAAAAACTGATAATGTTCTATCAGTTGGGCAGTCCGGATAACCAGGCGAGCATCGTGCAACACAAATGGCAGTAATAGGCAGCACCTTCATTTCCTGCCACTTCAAAACACCCAGGCATTTAACCAAGGTGTTCCAAAATGGTAACGGTGGCCGTGATGGCCTCCACTGTTACTGTTATGATAGTCCTTTTTGTTTTTTGAAAAAACCGTTGTAGGAGCGTTACGGCTGTTTCGATCCCGTAACGCATAACGGTTGTGACCATTACCGTTACGTAACCAATTATGAATATCTTGCATTTAACCATATTAGTGTCCTAGTGGCTTTGGGTAGCTGAAGTGATGGGGGAACCTGCCTGTTTCAGTTGGAGATTGCAATATGCATGTGGGTCTCAACAGTTCAGTGAATAGGAGCCTGTATATACGGTCTCATTTAGAAAGATAGGAGGTCTCATTTAGAAAGATAGGACGGTGCAGTCTCATTTAGAAAGATTGGTTGACCTTCTGGAGTTATGCAGCACACATGGAGGTTCCATCACTTAGCCATCAGGAGACTTCTGGAGCCATGCAAATGCATGAGAATACTAATCCAGGGTCTCAAGTCCAAAAAATCGGTGAAAGGCCAAACTCAGTTTTATATGATCAGCAAAATTTTCAATGGATAGAGAAGTTCAAAGACTGAAAGACGAACATCACGTTATGAGTTTTAAAAGGTTATCCTCAATAGTAGAAAGTACAGACTTTGAGAGAAGTTGTAAACTGCGACATGAGCCGGTGATGCGGTTTCCTGTTCTAATTTCACTGCTGATGGCATGATGAAATGCAACTTATGCAGACGCCCTGGAGGTTCTTGCCACTTTTCTTCCTGAGAGAAGCCACTTGATTAGACCTCTCATCTTTCACACCTACGTCCCAAACTCTCTCCTCTCCATAATGTCCTCTCTTCTACTCGAACTTGACCATGAAAGAATGTAGATTTTATGAGAAATTGTGATTTGGCACACCTTTGGAACAAGGTAACCTAGATTGATTGTTGCTCTGGCATGTAGTGCGGGAACGAGTAGGTGATATGCTACTTCCTCCAATACATGGTACACTAGGTGGGATCGGTCATCCAGTACATACGGTAAGTATACACACCAGGTTTAAAGTCGGTGTATCAGGAAGCATATTATCACCACCGATACAGTCCCGTATCACCCGGTATATATTGGGCTGTTTTGGGCCAATACACCTGTATCGTTCATGGGCAATACTGGAATGTAACAGCAATACATATTGGTTACCGAAGATACTTGAAACCTTGAATTATGTGGTATGGTTTTATATACGAATTGATATTGTGATTAATATATGAATTGATAAATATTATTATTATAGGTTCTGCATGCATAATATCATATATGCCTGTTGTTGCATAAATCGAAGTATAAATCTCTACGTTCTGAATATAGATTGTACAAGAAGTTAATCTACACTAGGAAATAGAACCATAATTTCATATCAATAAAAAGAAGTGATTTGGATTGTAGATGACCCACAATCCAGACCAATATTTGGTATGGAAAACATACGGATGTTGGTGATTTAGGTAACACTAGTTTGGAATTCTTTGAGGTGTTATCCTCGTTACTCTTCTCCTTGAGGTGTTAGACAGGCTCACATGCCTTGTATACCTTGTATAACTAGTATATCTTGTATAGTTTGTTTTCATAGGTAGAGGATTCTGATTTTATTATTTTCCTTATATAGATGACTGTAATCTCTATATATTCAACCCCTTTGGGTTGTCTCAAATACAGAAAATCTTTTAGCTCCTCTCTGTTTTTTCACTATTTACATGGTATCAGAGAGTCACTAATCCAAAACCGGCACCACCTATCAGATCTGACCATCCCCGCATTCGGCCACCATCTCTGCTGCGTCCGGCCCTTATCCCTGCTGCATCCGGCCACCATCCCTGCTTCGTCCGGCCACCCCTACTGCGTCGTCTGACCACCTCTACATGCTCGTCCGACCACCCCTACAGCATCGCCCCTGCTCGTCCGACCACCCCTACTGCATGCCCCTCTGCTCTCCAATCTGTTGTTGTTGCCGAACTTCGTTCCAAATCTAGCAACCCCTGTTGCTGTTCCAGATCTAGATTTTTCAGATCCAGCGACCCCTGTTGCTATTGCTATCACGTCAGATCCAGAAATTGCAATCCCTTGGGTATCTCCTGCTGTAAGGTACATCTAAAACCTTTTTCTGCTCTGACTCTTTGCATGCTTTACATTACTTTATATCAATGGACAAGAACTCATCATGTACAGATGCCCCACGTTGTACTTTTGATGGTACCAACTATTTTCTATGGGCCATCCATTTTCAGAACTTCCTCAAGGGTTGTGGTTTGTGAGGAGTAACTAATGGATCTGTTACTATCCCCACTTCCACAGATGCCGACAAATTAGCTGATTGGGAAATGAACAATGGACGAATTATTACTCGGATTCTCGATTCGGTCAATTGGTCCATTGCCGTTGGCCTTATAGCTCATTGCACTGCTAAGGCAATGTTGGAACATCTCCAAACAATTTATCAACAGAGTAATGCAGCCTGGTTATACTGCCTGGAACAGGATCTCGTTAACCTTACTCAGGTTGACAACAATATTCAATCATTTTACTCCAAAATTGTTACAATTTGGACAGAGATGACTATGATGGATCCAACATTTCCTCATGATTTTAAGATATTCCAAACTATGCGCGAGAGTGCGCAAGTTCGACAGTTTTTTATGAAGCTGCGTCAGGATTTTGAGCATTGTCGGGCTGCTCTATTGAACCGTAGCCCTACTCCTTCATTGAATTCGGTTATTAATGATTTATTGGCTGAGGAACAACGACTGAAAGTTCTCTCTTCCTTCTTAACTCTGGGATCATCTGATATTGTGCTTGCTGTGTCCACCACTACACCAACCCATGGTTCCACTCCTTTGACTTATCGCGACTGTAACAAGGTGGGTCATGTCGTCGCTCAATGCAAAGAATGATGTCCTTATTATCGACGGACTGGTTATGGTATTCACGACTGGCGTACATGTGTCTATGAATCTTCTTTCGGCCGTGGACGTAGTGGTCGTGGTCGTGGTTGTGGTCGTGATCTTTCTGCTACTGCTGCCACTATTTCTTCCGAGCTATCTTTTAGTGATACCGCATCTACTGTTTCTACTGAAGGTCTTTCATCACCTTTCACTCATGCAATGCTCCAGCAAATCGTTCAAGCCATTTTTACGGCCAGTATGTCAGGTATATCTCTATCTTCTACATGGTTCTTCGATTCGAGTGCTTCCAATCATATGACTGGTGTTGTATCCCATCTTCGTGACATTCGTCCCTACATCGAAAATTAAGCCATTTCTACTGCGGATGGCACTAGACTACCCATTCAGTCCGTTAGATCATTGACTTTCTCTCCTTCTACCCATCATCAATTCACCCTTCGTGATGTGTTTCATGTCCCTAACCTTTCCTCCAATTTAATTTCAATTGGTCAAATCACATCCAATAACTGCTTAGTCATATTTCTTTCCAACTGTTGTTTTGTGCAGGATTTAACAACGGGGAAGGTACTTGGGATGGGTAGGCGGCATGGTCGTCTGTACATGCTGGACTTTGATCCATCTGTTACTCTAGCTTATTGTTTCTTTTCTCCATCTTCATCAGATATTTGTTCGGCAAATAAATTGTGAAAACTGTGGCACTTTCGCCTGGGTCATCCACATTCCGATCGATTAATTTAGTTATTTTCTTCTGGCATGTTAAGGAACGTTTCTCTCAATAAAAAAGATTTGGATTATTCTTGTTCATCTTGTTGTCTTTCAAAAAGTAAGTGTATTCATTTTCCTCTAAGTACTACAAAATCATCTTCTATGTTTGAACTAGTGCATACGAATGTCTGGGGTCCTTCACCAATTATGTCTCTCTCTAGGTTACGATACTATGTTATATTCATTGATGATTTCACACGTTACACCTGTATTTACTTTCTGCACTCGAAGTCATAGGTTCTTAAAAAATTCAAGATATTTCACTCTATAGTGGAGACTCAATTTTAGGTTTCAGTTCAAACTCTTCGCTCTGACTCAGGGGGGGAATATCTCTCAATAGATTTTCGTACATTTCTTCAGGGTTATGGGATTATTCATCAGACTACTTGTTCTGATACTCCACAACAGAATGGGGTGGCTGAACGAAAAAAAATCATCATATTGTTGAACTGCCAACACCCTAATGATAGCTATGAGTGTTCCTCATGCTTTTTGGGCGGAAGAAATGTTACATTCAGTCTACTTAATTAAGCGGATGTCAACCATCATTCTGAACAGTAAATCTCCATACTTTGTTTTCACCAATTTACCTTCTGTATATTCTATATTTCGTGTTTTTGGTTGTGTCTGTTATGTGTTGGAATATTTAGTTGAATTAAATAGACTATTAAAAATCGAGAACCAAAAAAGGAAAATAAATTTTTGAGAAAGAAGAACTTATTGAATTGAGTCGAGGCGTGACTGAGTCACTTGGCTTAAAATCGAATTTGCTACCCTTGGACAGCGTCCCAAGTGCAACAGGTTTCCAGAGCAATCGACCTCCAAGATACAACGACTATGACCCGGTCCCAGCGGTGCACTCACTGTACACGGGCTCGAACCACTTGCAGTTTAATCCGAAAGTGTTGAGTTGACTCAGCGATGAACTCAGTAGAAAATGCTTAAAACCGAATATCAGAGAGCGTTTTATAAGAGATGAATTTTTCGTATATATGAAACTGGAATCGGTTGTCTTTTTATAGACTCCGAAGTGGTGCATAAGCACCCTTTATAAAAGGTTAGGTCCGTTGGGTTTAAACCCAACAGGTGCGACCAACCGGAAGGGACGCATCTCTCTGGTTTAAAACGAAAAAGCGCAAATGCGAGTACACTCCCACACATACAGTCCTGCGAGTACCCATACACACACCCACGCGAGTACACACACACCGCACCCGCACCCGCACCCGCGCCCACGCCCAGCCCAGCCCAGCCCGTCCCGTCCCGTCGCGTCGCGCACTCGCACGCGCACACGGACACGGACTCGGACACGGACTCGGACTCGGACTCGGCACGGCTCGGCTCGGCGCGGCGCGCGCGTGTGTGGTCAATGGCATAGATTAGAGCTATTGGCATAGCCCCCCACAGGACCAAATTCACATGCCCCCTGAAAGGGGCTCAAGCCCTAGGCAAAAAGACTATCTTATATACAAGATAGTTTACTATGTCAAATCCGATGTGGGATAAAACCCACAACTCAAAAGTACTATAACTTTTCAAAATTGGAGGAAAATTACCGAAAATTTAAAAATTCAAATTTTAATATTATTTTAAAACAAAATATAACAATCCCCCACATGTTTTAAAATAAAACCCTTTCGGATTAAAGCGTAATAGTTGTGCAATGGTGCCTGTGTCACCATAGACTTGAACCGACATTAGAGTAAGCAAGACAGGTCTACAGGAATCAGGTGACACCATAGTCTTGAACCTAAATCCTTTTAATGTAGATCGCAAGTACATGCCACTCACACAACTCTTTCTCTGCAAGTGATTCTGTGGTTCGGTGCGTTTCGGCCATACACCATTACCTAGATTTCATGAGTGCTCTAGAGAATTTGCCTAGATTCTCATAGGAAGCGGCCTCTACCTCCACACCTATATAGGTGAATTCCATCAAGTGTATGCAGCAACTGTATACACCACCAAATATATGGCTATGGATTCATTAAGAATTCTAACAACTCATCCTTCTGCGTTGCTGCTCGTACTGTACACCATAGAAGGGGCTCATACAACTCAGTGCAATCGTCTACCTCGTGTCTTGTTGTTTACCCATTGAACCTATCTCATGGGATCTCCACTTGTATAGGTTGGGTTGCCGACACTGACAGCTCATATATTAGGCTCAGCCCCATTCCCTTCGATGTATCATTGACTAACCTTTTAGATAGTCCTTTAGTCAAAGGATCTGCTAGATTCTTTTCTGACCCCACAAAGTCAATAGATATGACTCCATCACGCAACATATGTTTCACTATGTTGTGTCTGAGTCTAATATGCCTGCTCTTTCCATTATATATTTTACTCTTTGCTTTCGCTATAGCTGCTTGACAGTCACAATGAATAGATACGGCCGATACAGGCTTTGGCCACAATGGTATATCAGCTAAGAGATTTCTAAGCCACTCGGCTTCTGATCCAGCCTTTTCTAAGGCAATAAACTCGGATTCCATAGTAGACCGAGCGATACATGTCTGCTTGGTAGACTTCCAAGAGACTGCTCCTCCACCTAAAGTGAAGACATATCCACTCGTGGATTTTGTCTCATCTGAATCACTAATCCAGTTAGCATCACTGTATCCTTCTAATACAGCAGGAAAACCATTATAATGTAAACCATAGGCTATACTGCCTTTTAGGTATCTCAAAATCCTAGACAAAGCATTCCAATGCTCTTTTCCAGGGTTATGTGTATATCTACTTAGCCTTCCTACTGCAAAAGCTATGTCTGGTCTAGTACAGTTTGTTAGATACATAAGGCTACCAATTATTCTGGAATACTCCAATTGAGACACACTATTTTCTGTATTCTTCATGAGAGTCACACTATAATCATAAGGAGTACTGACAGGTAAACAGTCAAAATGGTTAAATTTTCTCAATATCTTCTCAATGTAATGAGATTGAGATAATATAATAACATCATTTTTTCTGGTTACTTCAATACCCAAGATTACACTAGCCTCTCCTAAGTCTTTCATGTCAAACTTAGATGACAAGAATTTCTTAGTTGTATTAACTAATTTAATATTAGTTCAAAAATAAGCATGTCATCAACATAAAGGCATATAATAACATAATCATTTTCAGAAATTTTACTATATACACATCTATCTACATCATTTATATGATAACCATTTGATTTTAAAACACCATCAAATTTTTCATGCCATTGTTTAGGAGCCTGTTTTAAACCATATAATGATTTAATTAGTCTACATACTTTATTTTCTTTTCCTGATATCTTATAACCCTCAGGTTGTTTCATATATATTTCTTCTTCTAAGTCTCCATTTAGAAAAGCTGTCTTAACGTCCATCTGGTGTACCACCAGTTTATATATGAAGGTTATCGCTATTAAGACCCTAATAGTTGTAATTCTAGTTATAGGAGAGTATGTATCAAAGTAATTTATTCCTTCTTTTTGTTTAAAGCCTTTCGCTACCAACCTAGCCTTAAACTTATCAATAGTCCCATCTGGTTTTAATTTCTTTCTAAACACTCATTTACAACCTATTGGTTTATTTCCAGGTAGTAGGTCTACAACTTTCCAAGTGTTATTAGATATAATAGATTCTAACTCATCGTTTATTGCTTCCTTCCAAAATGTTGCATCTGGAGAGTTAATTGCTTCTATATAGGTTGTAGGATCATCTTCTACTAAGAAAGTGAAAAAACCATCTCTTAGGTTAGTTTCTCTTCTAACCCTAGTACTTTTCCTTGGTTGTATCTCTTCTACTACTTTCTCGTATGCATTTTTACTAGTAGATGCAATATCTGATTCATTAACTTCCTCTATTCCTATAGATTTAGATTTCATAGGGAATACATTCTCAAAGAACTCTGCATCCCTAGCTTCTATAATTGTATTAGGATCTAGAATATTATTCTTAGTTTTTAAAACTAAAAACCTGTAGGCCGCACTAGTTTGTGCGTAACCTATAAATATACAGTCGGTCGTTTTAGGACCTAACTTTCTTTTCTTAGTTTCAGGTAATCCTACTTTAGCAAGACACCCCCACACTTTAATATATTTGTAACTAGGAACATGATTCTTCCATAGTTCATATGGTGTTTGTTCAGAAGATTTAGAAGGAATCCTATTTAGAATATAACAAGCAGATAGAATTGCTTCTCCCCACATATTTGAGAGTAAGCCTAAACTATTTAACATAGCATTCATCATCTCTTTTAGAGTTCTATTCTTACGTTCTACTATTCCATTCTGTTCTAGTGTATAAGGAGCTGTAGTTTCGTGAACTATTCCATTCTTTTCACATAATTCTCTAAATTGAGAAGATTCATATTCACCTCCTCTATCTGTTCTAAGTCTTTTAATTTTTATATTTAACTGATTTTCAACTTAAATTTTGTATTTAGAAAAAACATCTAAAACTTCATCTTTATTTCTTAATAGATAGACTCTAGTGAACCTAGAGTAATCATCTACAAAAGTTATGTAATATCTTTTTCCACCTCTAGACATGTGATTTCTAAAATCACCTAAGTCATTGTGTATTAACTCTAATAGAATAGATAATCTTGCTATTTGTTTAAAGGGTTTTTTAATGAATTTTGATTCGACATATGTTACACATTTGTCAAATTTTTCATTAGATATATTAGGTAATAAACCTAATCTTTTCATTTTCTTCAAAGATGTTATATTCATATGACTTAATCTACTATGCCATAGATAAAAAGGTTCAACGATATAAACAGAACTAAATGTCTTCTTATTATTATCATTGGATACATTTATAATGAATAAACCATCACTACAGTACCCCTTACCAACAAAAGTTCCATTCTTACTCATTACAAGCTTATCTGAATCAAATACTAACTTAACACCAGCCTTATTGAGGAGTGAACCAGAGACCAAGTTTTTTCTAATGTCGGGCACATGTAGGACATCATTCAACATTAGAGTCTTTCCAGAAGTGAGTTTCAGAAGTATTTTTCCTTTCCCTACAACTGGAGACGTTCTAGCATTACCCATGAACACCTGTTCATCATCTTCTGATACTTGGTAGGAGGTAAACATGCTACGATCCTTGTACACGTGCCTAGTTGCACCAGTGTCTAGCACCCACTCCAAGTTGTTTACAAGGAAGACTTCTGACACCACAGCTACTATCATGTCAGACTCATTGCCTGTTTCTGTAAGATTAGCCTGCGGCTTATCTTTGGTTTTCTTAAGCCTGCAGGTTTTGACATGATGCCCAGGCTTTCCGCAGTTGTAGCAGTTTTCCTTTTTCTTGAATTGATTGTTTGCATTCTTCTTTTTGAGCCTGCATTCATTTATATAATGTCCAGGTTTGCCACAGTTATGACAGTTGCCCTTTTTCTTATTATTTACCCAACTTGATTCCACAATATTCGCCTTTGAATCTATCTCATTTTTATTTTCTTTTTGGTCCCTGATTCTATTGGCCTCCTCTATTCGTATGTGTACGATAGTGGTTTCCAAAGAAACACCGTTCTTTTTATGTTTCATTCTATTCTTATATTCTTTCCAGGAGGGCGGTAACTTTTCTATTAGTGCTCCTGACAGAAACACTTCATCCAACTTAATTCCTTCTGTCGATAGTTCGTGAACTAGACTTTGAAAATCATGAATCTGATTTGTGACAGGTATATCGTCTGTCATTTCATAATGAAGGAAATTAGCAATTACATGTTTCTTAACGCCTGCATCTTCTAATATGTATTTCTTTTCCAAAGCAGTTCATATGTCTTTAGCAGACACGTAAGAAGCATACACGTCATATAGTTCATTGGATAAAGAGTTTAGAATATAATTTTTACAATTATTTTCATCTGTTACTTTAGTTTGATTTGCTGGATCTATAGTAAATGATTTAGATAAAATGTATGAAACTTTCAGGGTGGTCAAAGCGAACATCAGTTTCTGTTTCCATCGTTTAAATGATTGTCCAGCGAACGGTTCGATTTTGGCTAACTTAGCAGAAGCATTTACTATTACTGTAGCCATAGTCTATGTAATTCAACAATTCGATTTTAAGATTGTTGGAATATTTAGTTGAATTAAATAGACTATTAAAAATCGAGAACCAAAAAAGAAAAATAAATTTTTGAGAAAGAAGAACTTATTGAATTGAGTCGAGGTGTGACTGAGTCACTCGGCTTGAAATCGAATTTGCTCCCCTTGGACAGCGTCCCAAGTGCAACAGGTTTCCAGAGCAATCGACCTCCAGGATACAATGACTATGACCCGGTCCAAGCGGTGCACTCACTGTACACGGGCTCGAACCACTTGCAGTTTAATCCAAAAGTGTTGAGTTGACTCAGCGATGAACTCAGTAGAAAATGCTTAAAACCGAATATTAGAGAGCGTTTTATAAGAGATGAATTTTTCGTATATATGAAACTGGAATCGGTTGTCTTTTTATAGACTCCGAAGTGGTGCATAAGCACCCTTTATAAGAGGTTAGGTCCGTTGGGTTTAAACCCAACAGGTGCGACCAACCGGAAGGGACGCATCTCTCTGGTTTAAAACGAAAAAGCACAAATGCGAGTACACTCCCGCACATAAAGTCCTGCGAGTACCCATACACACACCCACGCGAGTACACACACACCGCACCCGCACCCATACCCGCTCCCATGCACAGCCCAGCCCAGCCCAGCCCGTCCCGTCCCGTCCCGTCTCGTCGCGCACACGGACACGGACTCGGACTCGGACTCGGACTCAGACTCGGCTCGGCTCGGCTCGGCGCGCGCGCATGTGTGGTCAATGGCATAGATTAGAGTTATTGGCATAGCCCCCCCACAGGACCAAATTCACATGCCCCCTGAAAGGGGCTCAAGCCCTAGGCAAAAAGACTATCTTATATACAAGATAGTTTACTATGTCAAATTCGATGTGGGATAAAACCCACAACTCAAAAGTACTACAACTTTTCAAAATTGGAGAAAAATTACAGAAAATTTAAAAATTCAAATTTTAATATTATTTTAAAACAAAATATAACATTATGTTCACTTGGCTTCATGTGAGCATAACAAACTATCTCCAAAATCGATCAAATGTATGTATTTGAGATTTGGAAAAACTCAGAAGGGTTTTCGATGTTATAATCCGGTTTCTCGTCGTGTTCGGGTTTCACGACATGTTGTTTTTCTTAAACATATTACTTTTCATTCATCTCTTCCTCCTCCACACGCCCCAAATTCTCCTGATCTAACTACCTTTCTTGATATTCCTTTTGCCTCGAGTACTCTCCCTTGTCCGTTGTAGGTTTACTCGCGTCGACCACTGTAACACCCCGGACTTTTAAGGACTGTGTAGGAACTCGGCCTCCAAATTTTCGAGCGTCACTTATATCCTAATTATGGTGATTTGTACATAAAATAGTTTAAATGAGCAATAAAGGAATCGACTGGAACATAAACCACAGCTACAACTAATCTACTGAAATAAATGCGACTAAGAAATACAAGTCAATAGAAATATTAAACAGGTCGCATAAGGCGTCACCTAAAAATTTATAAAATAAATGTACAAAAGAAATGGTGCGCTAGATCCACAGCTCAACAATCCATAAACAACTCGCACAGTCCACGGTAATCCACCCACAAGCTGGACGTAGGAAAGTTCCGCTTCCCTATTCATGCTCACATCGCTCGGCTCATCAAGCTCCGCCTCACCTGCATCTAGTAAAGGGTCTGGTTGGTGTTTTAAAACACCGTCCCAGAGTGGGAGTGAGTAGCTAACTCAGTGGTTACTATTAGCCTTAAGTTACAACAAGCATCAATTATATGATGAATTTAATGAAAGACATACATTCACAGATCCCTAAATAGTCTTGTTAATGCATATGCATGTATTATGATATGATGCATGACCTCGCAACAACACTCCCTCGAGCGACTTCATCTAACGATCGCCCATGACCAACACTCCCTCATTGTGACCTCAACTGCCGAGTCATCAACCTAACTAGTGCGATGTGATCATGATCGTGTTAGCCGAGTTTTTAATTAATGCCGTTCATCCAGCAAATTGAGGAAACTGGTATACCCCACGTATCATTGCCCTCAACTGGTTGCGAGGCCAAGACCCCTCAACTGGTTGAGAGGAGGTCAGGACCCAGCGATCCTTGATCCTATCAGGTTCCCCATCCCCGATTTCAAGCACATGGGGATTGCTGAGAGAATGGATCGCTCGCGGTCACTATGGGGAGGCTTATCACCCGAGCGTAGGCCGACATCTCGGACAGTGTCTCATTCCACCATACCCAGCTCTCGAGTCAGTGCATTGGTTTCAAATGGTTATCAATAGGCTTCAGTGGTTGAAGGGTGTTTCAGGCTCCATATAGGCGTAAGCAGACATGACTAACAAACATAGTTGGTCAGTAAGTGAACTAGAGCGTACGAGTTCAAGCGAGTACGTGACGGACGACATCGAGTACAAGCGACCCATGTAATCTAACTACTATCGCCCATTTACATCTGCCCAAACCCACTGGTTTAGCCGCAAGATGGTCCTACCAACAGGACCACCTTCTCTCACTTCAGTTCCCTGACCAACTTAGGGGTATATGACATTCAATAATATTCCAACAATTCTGAATTCGCCTTCTAACACTAGCAAAGTCATGCACTTATACATCAAACATAAAAATTCAGATTTTCTACAATACAACTACTAAAAAAATATGAAATTAATGTGTGCGCGTTTTGAGTGGGGTTACCGAAAAGATCAAAAGCTATACATCATTCATAGTACAAACATACAACAAGGATTAATGCTAGCAAAAACATACAATAAGGATTTATGCAAGCACAAACATATAACAATGATTTTATATAATCATACATGCCACAAGGAAGGTTATACTAGAATCACATATGAGATGAATATGCCACTCCAAATCAAGCCCAATCATGTTGAAGAACAAATAACCAACACTTAACCATTTTATGGGATTTAGGAGGACCTATAATATAGGGTCTTGGCTAGGTTATCTCTAAATTACTCAAGCACATCATCCTAACATTCATAATCATTAAACTCATAGTAAAATTAGTGTTAGGCCACCTAAGGATAATAGTTTGCACCTACAGATCGTTGAGAGCTTGAGGAATCGACTTGGGGTTTCTGAACTCGTGGGTCGATTTGTAGAGATTCTGAGTCAAACGTACTTGCATGTTTGAATACATGCAAGGCCTAGCTTAACATAACAGGTTTCTAAAGAAGAAGAGTGATTACCTATTCAATCGGCGGAGAGTTGTTCTTATGGTTGTGGGTGAGGGATTTCTTGAGGAAGAGGGAAGGAGTTGCAAGACTCTACCTCCCTTGGGCCCCACCTTCAACTACGGCTCACCCTCTCCCCCTTCTTCTTTCTCTCCTTTCTCTCCCTTCTCCCTTTCTCCTTTTTTTTCTTCTCTCTCTCTTTCTTTCTTCTAGGGTAAATTCGTATGGGGAGAGGGGTGCCCAAATGAAACCCTTATATAGTACCAAATTTGGTGTAAATGGCCCCAAGGGCTAGGTTTTTACTATACTAGCCCTATGGGAGGATCTTTCTAACCTCTAGGGCCCATTATGGGGCATACATATTGATATACACCGTATGATAGTTAGCCCTAATGATGATTTGCGTATGAATATGATCGGCCCGCCATTTGGATGCGCCGATCGACAGATATGATTAGAAGTCTGTTCAACGGTCACCGATGGTTGATCGGGGTCGCGGTTAATATGAGCAAGGAAATATCCTTAATCCACCTATGAAGTTTGGTCGTAAACTGACGGTCCGAAATCTTCAACTTTGCATAAGAGTGGACGACCCAATTACTTAAGTTTCAGCTCCTTCCTTTAGGGTATTTACACTTCTCATGCACTCATCCTTTGGCTCAAGTTGAGCAGTTCTGGACAGTACCCATGTCCAACTCCCGCGATGGACGTCAAGCCCAGTAAGACAGACATTATTCTATAGTTTTGGAACTAGTGGCCCACCAACGAGCGGTCTAGAGCTTGTTCGGAAAATCGGGGCATTTTTAGAATGAATTGGGTATTGAGATTTCTCGTGGGCAATGATTAGGGTTTGGATTAATTATGTTCATAGTGTGTCCTATTTATAGCTAGTGAAAGTAGAGATTTGGTCATAATTACTCTAAACCGTCGGTTTTAGGCTAAAACTGTAACGGGGTTGATTTGGTTTATTAGTCAAGATCCGGGTCTTATCTAACTCAGTTTCGGTTAGATCTTTAATTTAGTTATGATTGTCTTGATTAATTAGCGATGGGTCGGTTAGATTTGGGCCCTATGTGAGTAAATCATGGGGCTAAACTTGAAGTTGAAGTGATCGGGCGGATTCGTTGGCTTCCTACGGTTGATTAATCGGACTTGTGTGGTTCTTTATTGGTTCCACTCGTGTATAAACTAACATTGAGTACTAATGGTCAGTAAGTGATATTATAAGTTAATTACAAAAAAAAAATTCAAGGATTTTTGAAAATCCAAAACAATGAAAGTCTAGGACCTTACAACCACGTACAGATCTACCACCTATTACTCAACTCAAACCTACTGTACCTGTTGCAGATCCTGAACCTACCTCAATATATCGTTCCACTCGTATACATCGAGAGCTTGATCGCTTGATATGCTCTATGTCTGCCATGAATGCTACTCTGGATACTATCTCTATTCCTACTTTATACACTTAGGCAGTTACTCATGATTGTTGGAAGAAGGCTATGGCAGAAGAACTTGCGGCATTGGATGATAATCATACATGGGACATTGTCACTCGACCCACTGACCAACAACTAATTGGTAGCAAATGAATTTATTCTGTTAAGCTCAAGTCTGATGGATCTTTGGATCGATACAAGGCTTGACTTGTCACTCAGGGATACAAACAAGAATACGGAATTGATTATGATGAGAAATTCACTCCCGTGGACAAGATGAAAACTGTTCATACTCTTTTGGTAATATCTTTCGTTCGCTCTTGGTCACTTGCTCAGATGGATGTGAAAAATGCTTTTCTTCATGGAGACCTTTAAGAAACAGTATATTTGAAACCTCCTCCTGGCTCTTTAATCCCTGACAATAAGGAATGTCGTCTAAAGAAAGCCTTGTATGGCCTCAAACAGGCACCTCGGGCATAGTTCCAACGCTTTCACGATATTGTTACAGGTGCTGGCTTTACTCAAAGTAGTCATGACCTATTCTTATTTTTACGCATCACTGCTCGCGGAATTGTCATTGTTCTCGTCTATGTTGATGACCTACTTCTGACTGGTAGCGATGTTACTGGCATCTCGGCTTTAAAGGAAGTTCTGCAATCATCCTTCAAGATGAAAGACCTCGGCCATCTAACATACTTTCTTGAACTTGAAATTTCACGTTCTAAACGTGGGATCCTGATCAGCCAGCATAAATATACCAAAGATCTTCTCGCCTTGGCATCATTGACGGATCAGAAGACAGTTCAGACTCCCTTAGAACTTAACGTACAATATGGCCGTGACGATGGTGATCTCCTTGCGCAACCCAACTTATACCGCCGTTTGGTTGGGAGTTTGGTTTACTTAACTATGACTCGTCCTGATATTGCCTACGCTGTCTAAGTCTTCAGTCAGTTTGTTTCTGCTCCTCGGACTCTTCATATGACTGCGATGTTGCGCATCCTATGGTACCTATGTAGAACTCTAGATTGATCACTGTTCTTCTCCTCTACAGCGACTCTGGACCTTCGTGCTTATTCAGATGCTGATTGGGACGGTTGCGCTCTCACACGAAGATCTATCACTGGCTACTATGTTTTTCTCAACACTTCTTTCATCTCTTGGAAGTGTAAGAAGTAGGCCACTGTTTCCAAATCGAGCACAGAAGCCGAGTATCGAGTGATGTCCGTTGTGTGTAGTGAGTTTGTCTGGTTACGTGGACTTCTTTCCGACTGGGGCATTTCTCTGCAGAATCCTACTCCACTCCATGTCGATAATGTAAGTGCCATTCAGATTGCCTCTAACCCGGTTTTTCATGAATGGATGAAGCATATTGAAGCTGACTGTCACTTTATTCGCGAGAAATTTCAGTCTGGGCTCATTTATCTTCCACATGTTGCATCCCTTGATCAAATTGTCGACATTTTCACCAAGTCCCTCACTTCTGCACATCACTCATTTATAGTTGGCAAATTATTACTTGTCAATTACCGGCATTAGTTTGAGGGGGGATGTTAGACAGGCTCACATGCCTTGTATACCTTGTATACCTTGTATAGTTCGTTTCCATAGGTAGAGAATTCTGATTTTATTATTTTCCTTGTATAGATGATTGTAATCTCTATATATTTAACCCCTTTGGGTTGTCTCTAATACAGAAAATCTTTCAGCTCCTCTCTATTTTTTCACTGTTTACATGAGGAACCTACTCTTCTCTTTGTCCACCCCCTCTCTGAATCGGCACTTCGCTGATGCCAGCTTCAAACATACCTGTTTTCTGTTCTTCACCAACTTTCATTTCAGGTCCTATACAGAGGCTGAAAAAATTATCCTTTTGTGACCAAATTCTCTTTGCAGACACTCTTTCACCTTCCAAACCATCTTGAATATTCTCTACCTTTCCTGATGTCTATGCATTGAAGTCAAGGGGTGTAATGACCTCATCTTTGAAGACTTTTTGCTTCCTAACTTCCAAACACCTAGAATTGTCTCCATTAGATTGAATTTTGCATACTTCACTGAATGCTGAACAAACTGTTGCCTACCTTGCCGACAAAGTCTTTGAATGAGGACTTTTGAACCCAAGAAAGACCTTTGGCTGATTGATTGTAATATGATTTTAGATGGGTTATGCTTCTATGGAATTCTTCAGCTCTCTGGAATGGATATCTGAGCAACCCATTGCTGTCATTTTCATCCATGGTATTCAAAAACAGTTACGTTATGACCATAATGTTAAGCTTCTAAGGAATTCTCTAGCTCTCTAGAATGGATATCCGAGCTTCTTCTCTTCCAGAATTTGATGGGTGACTCATTGCTGTGACTTTCAACCATGGTATTCAAAAACAGTTGCGTTACAGCCATAATGTCCCTTACATAACGGTAATGGAGGTGCCATTACGTGATACAAGGCTGTAACGCCAAATTTGATAAAAAAAGAAAAAAGAAAAAAGAAAAGAAAAAGAAAGGCCCTTAATAGGCCTATAATGGCAGTAGATGCCATTATGGGGCCTTAACGGGCTGATAAGCGCCGTTATATATTTGTCCTTCAAAAATAAAAATAAAAATCAACCATTACAGGGCTGTAATAGCTGTTTAGGGGGCTATAACCATTATGGCCCAGATCGTAACAGCCACAAGGTTGGTCTTAATGGTCACCTTTATCATTATTGAATATGTTGTTTTCATCTACTGCAAGTAAACAAGCTTTCTTGTTCAACATGGGCGCTGCAGCATTAGTGGATCTGATATTATTCCATTTCTAAGCCTTGGTTTATTTCGG
Source organism: Magnolia sinica (assembly GCF_029962835.1). Taxonomy (NCBI): domain Eukaryota; kingdom Viridiplantae; phylum Streptophyta; class Magnoliopsida; order Magnoliales; family Magnoliaceae; genus Magnolia; species Magnolia sinica. Next base: position 94,019,010 of record NC_080578.1, read on the forward strand.
AGTCGCCATAAGGTTGGCCATAACGGCCACCTTTATTGTTATGGAATACCTTGCTTTCATCTACTGCAAGTAAACAAGCTTGCTTGTTGTTCAACTTGGGCTCTGAAGCATTAATGGGTCTGATATTCTTCCATTTCTAATCCTTGGTTTGCTTTTGGAGGAGTCCATCATTAGACATATAATGGATATTTACAGGAAATGAGATAGAAGTAGGAAGGGGGGCTTCTGTTTGATGAGGACTAGGAAAGGCCTATTGATAATCTTCATCTTGAGCAGGTTAATGAGGAAGAGGCGGAATGGTTGGAACCATTCGTAAGGGAGGAAGAGTTTAAAGCTGCAGTCTGGAAATTAGGGAGAAATAAAGCACTAGGCAAGGACAGGTGGTCGATAGCTTTCTTCCAAGTGCTTTGGGATGTTTCGAAAGGTGGTCTCCTCAACTTGGTATCGAAGTCATATGAGAGTGAGCAACTTTATTGTTCGAGTTCCAAAGATAGAGCAGAGAGCTTGAAGTATTTTAGACAGATTAGAAAGTGTGTGGAAATATCATCTAAATGTCTTTTTCACAGGAAGCAGATCCTTGACGGAGCTTTTTTTGTAGCACATGAATGCATCGATTCTAGATACAGGTTGCAAAAGCCTGGTATCCTTTGTAAATTTAACATGAAGAAGGCTTAATAGCATGTTAGTTAGAAGCACTGTTTGAAATATCGGTATCGCGTTACGTATTGTATTCTTGGGATACGGATACGTATCGGTTATCGCATGGGACATATCGGTTGTATTGCTTAATGTACCGATGTTGTTTGAAACATTGGGAAATTGGTTGAATTTTTTAATGAAACTTTAGTGATTGTTAAAAAAAGACATCAATACACTTATAAATCAAAATATTAAAAAAAGTGCACATAATAGGTTTTCTTTATATGGAGTCTTAATCCATGCGTTGTCTAACTGAGTTGATGCCAGTATATTCAAAGTATATTCATTTAATTTATAAATGTAAGAAAATGTGTGCAAACACAAGCAATACATTCAAAAACGAAAGAAGAATCACTAGATTAGGTTACCTACATGTTTGAGTTTATGTTTGGACACAAATATTGCAATCGATTTGCGAGAAATTGAGATTTTTTATTTTTTTAAATTTTTTTATTTTTTTTCAGTTTTGCACAATTCGGCCCATCTCCTCCAAATCTCGAAATCAAAGCTTCGAATCTATGATTTTTCATACAAAATATGGAAAAAAAAAAAAGGATTTATAACAATTTGACACTGATTTAACATGATTTACAGAAAAAAAGGATTGAAAATTGAAAATGCTCACCGGATCAAACATGTGGGATATATCGCACTACTTGTGCATTTCATATCGCACAGGTGGGATACAAGATATATCGTGGGATATATTGGCCGATATCGTCGATATTTAAAACACTTAGTTAGATGCTCTTAGAATATGCAGGGAAGACGGGCTTTGGGGTGAGATGGAGGTGGAGGGCGGATGTGTTGTCTTGGATGATTATCTAGTATTAGTCAACGGGACCCACAACAGCCTCTTCGAAGGATCTAGGAGGTTGCGCAGGGAGACCCATTGTATGCATTCCTGTTTGTGGCTTAGTATTTGGTGTTGGTCAAAAAGGCTTTTTCAAAGGCTTTAGGAGGTTGCTGCAGTTATCAGCATTACTGTCTGTGGCTCATCATCTGGTATTAGTCAATGGGACCCCAAAAAGGCTTCTTCAAAGGCTCTAGGAAGTTGCATCAAGGAGACCCTCATGCTTTCTTGTTTGTGGTTGTGCAAAAATCACTGAGCAAAATGATACTTTAGTGGAGCTCATTTGTGTATTCAACATCAAGAAAGCTAAGCTCATTAGTGGAATCAACGTCAAGAAAGCTACCTTTCAGGTATCCATTTGTAATTTGTGGATGGCATGCTTTTCTTTTGTGACAGAAGCCGTGTTCAAGCCTATAACTTGTGGAAGATTGTGATATGCTTCAAAGCAATTTCTAGCCAGAAGAAAAACTATACCAAAAAGAAAAAGAAAAAGAAAAAAAGAAAAAAGAAAAAAGAAAGCAAGATATTAGGAGTTTGGGTGGAAGGGGTTGATTTTTGCCATCTAGCACGGATGTTCAGGTGTGGAGTTGGAAGTCTCCCTTCAACCTGTCTCGCCCTTTCATGATCGCACTGAAAATCCTACTAGGTGCCTTTTGGACCTGGTGGAGTGAGGAGACAAAACTCTTAATCTGAAAAAACAGCCCATCAAGTGTCTGTTTCCAAATTCTAACGTACGCAGGTGTAATCTAGAAGCTGAAAAGCCTCAAAGAGACATTTTATGGAAGGTTATGGTAGAAAAACATAAGTTTCGTCTTGCAAATTGGAAGGTGGTTTGTAAGCTGTGCAGTAGCGATGGAGCAAGAACAAGAAAGTTGAAGTTTATGCATCAAACACCATTGGGAAAGTGGGTGTAGCAATTTGGCGAAGAGGTGGACAATTTATAGAAGCAAGTTATGTCTCGTAAATTGTAGCATGCAGGATGGCGCGTGGTTTATGCACCCACTCAATATAGGGAATCGGGAATTTGGAAAGCAGCATTGAAGGGGGGATCTTTCTTTTCAAAAAGATAATGTTCGCTGTCTGGGAGGGATCCAGGTTAGATTTTTGGAGGACTGTTGGTGCAAAAACAGAACTGTATGTAAGGATGTCTGTATAAGATGATGCTGTAGTCGTCTGGGGCTCAATGATTCGGGATGGCGGGCAGCGAGGTGATTTGGAATCCGTGTTTCTGCATGAATCTCAGAGAAGAAGAAAATAGTTAAAGTTCATCAGTCTACAGGGGAGGCTTCAAAGTTAGATTACTTGGGTGAGTTGAAGGGGTGGCGGCGGAGTCTAGATACTTTCAGGAATTTTTCGGTGAAGTCGTTCTATGAATTTCTATCAAGCGGGGTTTGGTGTTGGCTGGCTGCTTTTGTATTCCTTTACCTACCTTCCAAGAGCAATACAACAAAATCTCATCATACAATTTATCAATTCTCTACTTCTAGTTCTAATGCCAAAAATCAATTTCATTCTTCTTCCTAATGTTCTCCCTTCTTAAATTCAGAGGGAGAAGTCTCTCTCACTACAATGACAACCATTCTATAAATGGTTTGGATGACCCAAAAAGGTGGGCCCCACATGTACAATGTGCTGGCCATACCAATTGCCATTCAATGCTGTATATTTCCACGCATCATATATTAATCATGCCATGTTAAGATGAGAGATTGCAGATGCAAATTCAAGAGTCCATGTGGCAAAGACATCAAGATCCCTGCAAAAGAAAATGAGGCATGCTGTGAAGTGATATGAACAACCAATTTGAACGGGGGTAAGGATTGAAGGTGTAAGTGGTGGTACACGTGCCAATGGACCACAAGTGCGACATCCGGACCATGTACCAGGTGGGACGCTGCACTGTGCGAAAAGACAGGCTGGTACAACCATCAGTTGAGCCACACACTCATGTTGAGCACAAGGCTGGCAGTTATATTATATCCTCTCTAGCCATCCATTTTCATCATACCTATAGCCAACCTGATGAAAGGATTAGCCCAATTTACTGACCAGGAAATGTTAGTGGATGGCTCACCTAATGAATGGTCTGGATGTTTGAAGTGATAACCCTCTTCAGTATATCCTCATGAATCCCAACTCTCAAAAAAATATATGAATCTTCCACAAACATAATTGCAAATGAAATTTGGTACACACCATTGCCAGCACAGTCATTGTGGATTAAACAAGTGAGGACAAGTCGGTCTGTTTTGCTTCTGTGGGCCTCAAAACTCATTCAACTCATACATGCATACATAAATACAAACATACACAAGCTAGGCCACAAAAGGTGAATTGAAGAGTAGTAGTGATTCATCGACTGATTGCTGTGTGAAATGTGTAGAGGACGAGAGGCAGCATAACATGCTTGCTCGTGCTTTCAACATCGGAAACGAATGACGATGCACGAGATGTCGTCTTTGCTCTTTCTTGCCAACGCCTCTGTGGTCAGACGCTTGGCTGCCGCTTGTGGGTCTTTGATGGGTTTCACCAAATCGACTGCCTCTTGGTTTGTTATGACCTGAATCAATGAAGGAATAAGAAGATGATGAGGAATGCCACTGACAAGAGGCTGAAATCCAGATTGACTGATTGTGTATAATACAAGCTGATGTTGGAGGATCATATGTCGCTCAGTGGTTAGGACATCTTAACTAATTAATTAAACACTATGCTTTCCCACTCACAAACTCAGGTGAAAGTTAAGTGTTTGGAATGAGGGTAGATAAAGGAAAGCAAACGGTTTTCCTTCTATGTGACGTTTCCTCTGTTTGAGAAAGATGAAAAGAGAAGGTAATCAATTTCATTTCCTTAGCATGAGAGTGAAACTTTCCTCAAAAGGTCAAATGGTGGAAACAGAGATTTCCCTCTGATGTAACCTTTTAAATGACAATATTTGGAAGGAAAAGAGGTTTCCCTTAAGCATTGCAATCTAAACACTTTCGAATGAGGAGGAAAATCATTTTCCAGGACTTTCTGTAGCAAAACAAAAAAGTGCAAAGGGTTTCCTTCCCGAGCGCTAATGTTAGTTTACCACCCGCTTATTTCCCCTAGTTTACTTCCAATCTAAGCGTGATGGGTCTGAAGTAGTAGTTGAGGCTGTTGAATAGCCATTCCAATCTCAAAAGCTCATCCTTGTAGAGTCAGACAACAAGGCAGACCTCTCAGAGAGTGGCATCATCAAATGCTGAATGAATCATGCTAACCCACAGTGCAGATGAGTGTAGCAGACTGCATCCTAAGGTGGAGGAAACTGATTTCCCAAATATCCGTGTGACCAGATTGGGTCAAATTCTGGATAGAAAGCCAATCAACAACTAAAATAAAGATCTGCTTAATTTTTATTTCTTCTCTTTTTGCTCTTCGATTCAGTGAAACGGAGTCTTCAGAGTGAAATAATTCATCCCTTCTCATATAGAGGAGAGATTTATTCACTAGATAGATAGATCTTGCAGCACTCCTATGCATTGTTTAAAATAGTGTGTAGTGCATGACGTAGCATTTGGCCCTCTATAGCGTGTTGTTTATGCTAATTTTAATTAAAATAATAGAAAAATAAGATAAATTTTACAAAATGTATAATTCCCGACTTCTTGACTGCGAATCTAAATCACCAACCACATTTCCATGCAAAATATCTCTGTCTCTTTACCTTCAGAGATCTTTAAGTGCAACCTCTTTTTTTCTCTTTTCTTTTTTCTTTTTTCTTTTTTAAAATTGAAACATCACAAATTCACAATATGGACCAGAATTTGGATGGTCCGAATTAATCTAATAGTGCCATGTGTGATGGGGATGAGTCACCACCATTTTAAAATACATGCTAAACTAACATAGAACAAACACTCAAAAAAATGAGATTTCAAGTTGTGTATACTACTTGCGCTACATGCTACATGTATCGTACCCTACATGCGTTGTAGCTTACACTTCGCTACATGGCCTGTAGCTTACGCTACCAGGGAGCTACACTACCATCATTTACTACGTAGCGTTTTAGCTACGCTACGCTATGAGCGCTACTGAAAACACTGCTCCTATGAAGTTCATATATTAAAAATAAGGCTTCAAAATTAAGGTTATTTGAGGGAGGGAGTTGATTGCCGAGGGAACTGTGCTAAGGGACTTGCTCCACAGTAGTATGTAGGTATTCCATGAAATGGCCATACTCTCCATACACTTGAGTGCAACTCAACCCTGCCACAGTGCCTCTATCCCACCTTCCCATACTACTATAATACAAATTGTGATATTATAGCAATGACCAACATGATTCAAACTTCACTTAATGTCACTACATTTTTTTAAAGCTTCACCAGTGTATACTAGGAAGATATTGCTATGTAAACATATGCAACTTTGCTACGCAAACAACTTTGTAACTTGGAGAACAACATGGGCGGAGGTGTTGAAATGGCAATTTCAAAGTACCCTAAATACATGTGACACTTCTATGAACTTGCAAGATTGTATTCAAATATGTATGGTTAGCTCATTATATCACAAGAAATAGATAACTCACGAAGAAAACAACAGTTTTCTTTCCTATTACCTCGTCTAAGCCTTATCTCAACTAATTGGTGTCGGCTACGCAAATCCTATTATGCAATTTCACTCTATCAAGGGCCATAACTTCAGTTAGACCATAGGCCATCAAGTCTTTTCTTACTACCATCTTGATCTACTTTCCCTCATGCTATTACCTACCAGGGGTGTGGAGAAAGAAAAAAGGAATTTAGGAGAGAAAATCAGCACTAGAGTTTGGGGGGAGAGAGAGTTGGCGGTACACCAGGCTTTTTGCTGGTAAAATATAAGCCATTGGTGGGATTTTGTTGGTGAAATCTAAGCTGTCCGTTGGACACCTACCATTTTTATTTTTTTTAAAGTTCCTAAAATATGCTTCAAGTTTACTTAAAATATATTGCCATGTCCTTAAAATAGTCAAGGTTCTCCATCCAAGAAAACAAATTGCAGGGGAAAATATGTTCAAAAGGTACTGCCATTATATGTAATAGAGATTGGTGCCACTACTAAGTTCCCTCGAATACATTCCTTTCTAATTCTATCTTTCTTCATCTTGCCACTCATCCATCTCAACATCCTCATTTCAACTATACTCATCCTTATCTTTTGTCAATACCTATACTCTTGAAATGCCAACAACTACTACATACGAAAATAAAGATAGGAATGAGAAGATTCTGACGAGAAAAAAAAAGGAAAAGAAAAGAGGGAGGAAGAGGAGGGACAGACTAACCTTCCACAGGCCATCACTGGCCAATATAACAAACTCTGTTGCTGAGGATATGGGGACATGTCTCACATCAGGCTCTGAACTCAGATGTGCCTTGAGGCTTTGATCGCCAAATGCTCGTGCAACTGCAAGTTGGCCATTAACACGGGGCACGTCTCCTGAAAATTGAAGTCGGTGATATGAGAGAGCGGTGCATTAAGTCAAGCCCATCAACTAGAATACCATTCATGTTGTTTCTGCCATTTGTACACAGACAGAAAGTACCAGTAGTAAAGGTAGGTAATTAACAAATTACTAGGGAACAGATAGAGAAAGAGAGTAATGGTACCTGGAAGAGTAATCACAAAACCACCCTGTTTTTCAATCCTTCTCCGCTCGGTGTGTGGTTCATGGTCGACAGTGAGCTGATTAGCAGAGCCCCGTTCACACAAGACAGCTCTGGAATCGCCTACGTTTGCTATCCACAAGTCCTTACCATCAATAACAATGGCAGTAACTGCAGTAGAGCCACCGGGTCCCAACGACGTCGAATTATCGAGGATCATTTTGTCTGTGGACCGGTAAGCATTTCTTATTGCTGTTTCAGGTTCATCCCAGAAAATTGGCTGCATAAAGGATGGAGGATATAAAGGTGAATGAGTTTGTTCCTAACAAAAGCGCCAAGCAAACAGATCAAAAACCAGATTGAAAACTTGAAAATAAAAATGCCAAGGATAGTTTATTCAAGACTCAGATTGAAGTGAGGGTGTCTTCTTGAAACATGAAGAAACTCAATTTATACATGAGATGAACTCAAATTTTTACTTAAAAATCTCAATACAGTTACTGAAAAACTCTCGACTGAATGCTAGAAAACTCAAAAGATTATCATGTTCACTTAAAAAGCATTGTTGAGTACTTAGCCAAACCTAGCGCTAACCCAGACTCTTGACTTCATCGACTCTGATAATGTGTGAAAGACTCTAAATCACTCAAATGACAGGTTACCTGGTTAATTAAAAAAGCAATGGCGATTTTTTTTTTTTTAAGATCATAACATGGATTAAAGCAAACACCATTCCTGCCTCATTCATATTCCTTGTTCTATTGAAGATCTCCTTGTATTCTTCTTCCCCCAGCAGTAGTATGCACAAATCAAGGAAAATACATAAAGAGGAACAACAAGAGAAATGGCAAGGAAAATAAATAAATGATACCTCCTTGAGTATGTTGTTGAAAAGGTTGCCTTTCAAGTAAGTGGGCACGCTGTCTCCCAGATGCCCATCGAAAATGGCGAACAACCCAAGTTCGTGATTCTTCTCAAACCTATACTCAGCAACATGATAGTCCTCCATGTCATGGCCTGCTTTCCCTTCCACCAAATGGAACCCATGAGCCACTTTGTTACTTGATGTCTTGCTTCTCCCTTTCCCAGTATCTGACGACGATGAAATAAGACACGCGGCGCTCTTCATATCCACCAGGATCCACAAAAACATAAAAGAAATTAGCAAAACTATAACATACTCAAACCCTATTACTGAAAGGTGAATCCCGAGCCGGAGCTGCTCGAGATGAAATTAATGGAAAAGCATTCATCCAAAACCAGAATTTAAGAAAAAAGAAGATTCAGCATGCAACAAGATTAGAATCATCATAGAAGCACTATTCTTGAATGGAAAACAAAAGGGGTATTTCCCTTTTATACTAAATTTTCACTTTTCATGGTGGCCTGCAATAACCCACACAAGCAATGGATTAGAATTTTTTTCTTTTCTTTTTCTTTTCCCCTCTACAATTTGATTGTACCTACCTTGATGGCTAGTCAGGATCAGAATCAGAGAGTTATCAAATGGAATTATGGAATATTAATCATGACAAGAAATCATATAGATGTTAAGATATCTATGACAAGGCCTATAACTCAATTGGGCAGAGTTCATCATGCAATCAACAGAAATTGATCTTATCGAAGAATCGTTGTCTTACTCTATGGATCGGAGTCGACAAATCAATCCTAGAAAACCCTCAATTGAAGCCAAAACAATCAAACCCATCTCTTCAAATGTTTAAAAATAATAATAATAAATAAAATTAAATGGATGGATGATCCAAAGAGCCAGCAACTTCCACAACTAGAAAAGATAGATAATCATGAGCCCATAGCAAAACAAGCATGTTGGGTGTTGAGTACTAATAGATATATAGCTGACCCCATCACCCAAAAGCAATAATCTTCTTTTATTGTAGTAGTGAAAACCCCACAAACTAAATCTTTGTAAACGGAGAATTTTTCAAAAAAAAAAAAAAAAAAAGGCGGCCCGATCGCACCGAATCTTCGACATCTTTTTTTTGTATAATTGAGAAATATGAGATGATTGATTGAACGGTGGTGATGATATACCTTGATCATGCTAAGGAAATCTGATCTCCTTCTGGTGTTGTTGTTGCTACTGCTGGAACAAGCAGAAGAAGAAGAAGAAGAAGAGGCAGTGGCAAGCGACTGTCTGTCCATGTTTCCCCAACCATAACACAGAAACTACTATTCCACTACTCCTTCCAATCACCAACAACGACAACGCTGAAAAGAAGATATCCTTGGGGTTGTTATTGCCACGAGAAGATGAAATTTCACAGCAGGGAGAGGAGAAAGAGCACAGTAGGAATATTCAGCAATAACAACGACCACAATAGCGGACTTACCGTATGTTTTTGAAGTGTATTTTATATTAATTAATGAAAATAATAATTTTTTAATTATTCTTGGAAAATTATAGGTGGTATGGCTATGGAATTTATGCATCTACAATGAATGACTCTTTGACTCTTTCTCTCTCTGGCTGGGACGAGAACTACCTACAACCGTTGTGGTAGAGAGCCCGGGCAAGGTGCAACAACAAGATGTGTGGGGTCCACGGTGATGTATTTGTGAAATCTAATCCGTACATCATTTGAGACAGATGATTTTAGAATGTGAGACCAAAAATCAGACTGACCCAAAATTCAATTGGGCCACACCACAGGGAAAAGAGGGAATGGGACAACTACCAATGAAACCTTTTTGTAGCCTACTGAAGTCTTGGATCAGGCTGGTGTTTTGTTTTCCCCTTCATCCTTGTGGGGCTCACCTTACAAACGGGTTGGATGGTATATAAAAATCATGGTTGGCCCCTGGGAAGTTTCAACGGTAGGTATCTCAGTCCCCATTATTCCTGTCGTGTGGCCCATTTTAGTTTTTGATCAGCCTGATATTTGGGCCCACAGCCTAACACGTGCGGAGGAAAATGATGGATGGAGTGGATCTGAAATAAACATGGAGATGGGCCCCACTGCACCCGCTGTTGCAGGAAACTGGCGTAGTCCATAGGTGGTTGCGTGGTGGGTCCCACGCGGGCATTCTTCTACCTCGAACCTTCCGACGGCTGTCCGTCCTTGTATGCTCTATGCCGTGATGGCTCCATCCATCGACGTCATCATCGTCCTCTCTTTCGGTCCCTCTTTTTGAGGGTTAGAGAGGAATCCCACTCCGATTGTGCATCTGGATTCCCGCCCACCAAGAATAGACCGTTGGCACGCTGCCACGTGTGTGGCTCTCCCCAAATTACAAAGCCGGGGAACGTTTAAACGGTCGCTTCTGGCCGAGATCGGCGATCTAAGCACTGTTCGTGCGTGCACGTGCACACGTGTGTACGAGATCGAGTCGGTATCTGATGGGCCCCATCACTTTCGTTGACCAACGATCCGCGTTTAAACGTGCCGCGTATGGCGAACTTGATCCTGATGTCCGTCCGGACTCTTATGCAAATAATCAACTGCAACGCAATTTGTGGGGCCCACGCTGACGTGTTGATGACATCCAAACCGACGATTCGTCCTGGGGCGCATCCTCTGACTTGGTTAGATGGCGTGTAGAGAACTCCGTGGGCCCCACATACGGTCAGAAAGCTTTTTTATGATGGGGCATCCCAATCGCCATGGTGTGGGCCCCTTGAGTTTTGGATGGGCGGCAGAGAGAACATGTGAGGGAGTAAAGATGGATGGATTGATAAATACCCGGAAAAAATCTTAAATTAATTTATGAAAAAATAATAATCATATATATATATATATAAGTCTAAAATTCTGGTAGGCACGGCCAGGAGAAAGGTATATATATATATATAAGTCTAAAATTCTGGTAGGCACGGCCAGGAGAAAGGTGAATTAATGGAGGAAATTGTTTTCATTTTCCTTAGCCCACTTATTTTCATTTTTTGTTGTTGCTAATCAAGGTAAAAATAATACCCGGAGTGTTTTATGAGGGATTGCCTCAAGTGTATTGTTGAAATTTTGAGCACCCATCATACATGATATATATATATATATACAAATTGTTTTCATTTTCCTTAGCCCACTTATTTTTATTTTTTGTTGTTGCTAATCAAGGTAAAAATAATACCCGGAGTGTTTTATGAGGGATTGCCTCAAGTGTATTGTTGAAATTTTGAGCACCCATCATACATGATATATATATATATATATAAGTCTAAAATTCTGGTAGGCAGGACCAGGAGAAAGGTAAATTAATGGAGGAAATTGTTGCCATTTTCCTTAGCCCACTTATTTTCATTTTTTGTTGTTGCTAATCAGGGTAAAAATAATATCCAGAGTGTTTCATGAGTGGTTGCCTCAAGTGTATTGTTGAAATTTTGAGCACCCATCATACATGATTTGAAGCAGTACTTTATGAAACACTTAGGTTAACTTTTACTTTTATCTAAAACTTTGGTGGGCTAAGAAAAATGAAAATAGTTTCTCCAGTTGATTTACATTTCTCTTTGTTATTGTTCGTCAGAATTTTTGTTCAGGGTAAAAAATTATTCCCTAAAGTTTTATAGAATTCTGCATAGTACATAGTCTATCCAAATTAAACACCCATAACACATGCACAGAGGTATACAAGTGTGTAGGTGGGCAGGCAAACATGACTCTATATATTTATATAAAAGTTCGTATGAAACTCATGTCAACTTTTTCGGATTAGACGCGCATAACTGGTGTGCAAAGGTGCGCACGTAAGCATGATTATCCAGATAGCGAATTCATGTACGGTGGAAACATGATACACATCAAAGGTGGAAACATGATACACGACCTGCATTACCGGTGGGGCACCGCGTGACATAGAAGGCCATCATCAAGGTGGGCTCAGAATGGTTGACATCAAAGGTGGGCCCCTTATAGACAACCCACATCAAAGGTGAAAGCCACATGATCGAGGGTCAACTTCAAGGAACCCCCATGTGGGCTTCACATGATGGACGGTCCACATCAATGGTAGCCCCATGGGATGGATAGTCCGCATCAAAGGTGTGCCACACATGATGGACGGTACATCTAATGTGGGTCCACACGATGTTGATGGCCCACATCAAGGTGGGCCCCCCATGATTGACGGCCCAACATCAAAATTATGCCTCGTATTGATGGACCTCCCACATCAGAGGTGGGCACTGCATGATGGACGGTCAAAATCAATGACGGACTACAGAGATCATATGTGGGCCACGATTGATGGATCGCCCACATCTAACTTGGGCCCTACATGAGGATGACCCACATCAAAGCTGGCCCCCATCTGGGCCCTGCATGGACGGTCCATATTGAAGGTGGGCCCCACATATAGTTCCCACTGAAGGTGGACCCACACAATGGATACTCCACATTAAAGGTGGACTGTACATGATCGATGGTCCACATCGAAGTAGGTCATCCTTCAATAATGATCCATAAATTCCATGATGGACAGCCTACGTGGAAGGTGGGCCACCCACATCAAAGGTAAACTCCATATGATGGATGATGGACATTGAAAGTAGGCCCAACATGATAAATAATTACATCAAAGGTGGGTCCCACAAGATATAAAGGTGGGCCCTACACAGTGGCCGGAGTCGGCATTGAAGGTGGGCCCCACATGAAGGTTGGTCCACATTGAAGGTGTACCCTACATTGATAGGCCACCTAAATCCAAGGTGTGCCTTTTTTATGATGGGGTGATTTTAGTCATTTGGTCAACAGTCCAAAACAAATAACCAACCCTAATTATATTTATATTTATATTTTTAAAATTTATAATAAATAATTTCTCAATAAAAAAAGTCAAAATACAAAGCTATTTATATTTAAATTTATTTTATTAATTTTTAATAAATAATTTCCCAAAAAAAGAAAGTCAAAATATGAAACCATTCCAAGAAATTCCGAACCCTAGAAATTGCGGAGAACTATATCAGTCGTTATTGGTATACCAACTCACCCTACACGTGGCAAACACGTATCTTGCATGGCCAATCTGTAGCAACAGAACAATTTCCACCTTCCAATTCTTGCTACGGTGGTCCACTGAATGAACAGTCCAGATACCGTGTCATCAAGGCCACGCTGTAGATATTTTCGTGCGAAGTACATTGCCTGTAGTTAGAGGTCAGAGTCAAGATATGCGGCCTTCGGACCATTCCACCTCTGAAACCGCGTTCGGATTTCTTTATTTCTTCCAATACGCTTGCGTGACTTGCGAATTCCGATAGTCCCACGGGTTACGTGAATACATCAAAAAATTCATCTGGATAAAATCCACACCGTCCATCAGATGAATCACCTTGTTCTAATATATATTGCCTAAAATATTTTTTATTCAAAACTCAAGTGGGCTACACTACAGGGAACAGTTGATATGAGAAATCTTACCGTTAAAATCGTCCCGATTGTGTGTGGAGCCCACCATGGTCTATATATGTCATCCAATCCATTCCTCTGATTATATATATATATATATATATTAGTATGAAGGAAAAAGAAATCGGTTATTTTAAAAGTTCATATGTTCCACACAACAGGAATTTAGAGGTTTTAGTAGTGATTTTACATCATTCCAAAGGGCGTCTCACTTAATCCTTGGATTAGAATTATTTGTATGATATACGGTGAAAATTCCTTGTTAAGTATGATGGACGGTGTGGATTTCCTTTACCTAGATCTCAGTTAGCGCAAGTCACGCCCTCTCTTTGACTAGGAGCGGTCATGACAGCACAGACCTTATTTATTTCTTCCTACGCGTTGAGTAAACAGCCAACGTCCTACCTGTCTTTGGCCCAATGTAGACAGCACACATGAATACATGACGGACTTCCAAACACGCAAAACCTCACATATCGCTCTGTCCAACGATATAATCTGGCCGACCTTTGGGACGCGATTTGTATGTGCCCTCCGCCGACTGGAAGTTCCCCTAGGCTGAAGTTATGTGGGCCCACTGCAATATCTGTTGACATCCACTCCGTCCATCTGTGTAGTCAAATTATGTTAGTATTGTTTACACTCATCTTCGGTATCCCGACTTGAATCAATAAAAAGCTGTAACGTGTTAACATTATAAGTTTAGTATTAACTGAAATTATACTCATACTCGAAAGTATCTTCGTTTAGTCTTCTTTCAGCTATATATGTTATTGTTGTGGGTGCGCAAGCCTTACACATACCTTTAAAAAAGTGAACCATCGCATATCACATGACCACAATTAAATGAGACAATTAATGAGGTAAAGTGCCTAACATATTTATAAAAGACCCACCATGTCAAGAATCCTAACAGAGATTTAATTGTGATATATTTGGTGAGGCCATATCTCACCGTCCTTGTAGAATGCAAAAGTTTCCCATAGAAATTCAGAGAGTTAACGAAATTCATGAAGACTTTGGATATTCGTAGATCGGACTAATATATGTGGACACTAGAGGACGGATTTCTCGAGAATATGAGAGATACACTATTTTCTTTCTACTAGTTGCCTTGCTCAAGGGCTTTTTGTGATGGGGTAAGAGTGTTGTATTTGACCAGACTCGCAACTAACCAATTATTACGATTGTACAATTGATTAGACTCTATAAAAACACTTAAGATTGAGAACCCGAAGATCCTTAACTCTAAGATGATTTGTGAGTTTATGTTCTAGGGATTCCAATGGACCACGGTTACAGAGAGGGAAGGTGTTAGATACCCACTTTACCTGTATGGATGTACGGTCTTTACTTCACAAAATCTGACTAATTTCTGAAGAATAATGATAGTTCCCGTGTGTGGAAAATGTAATGCGATGCAATGATATTAATGATTGATCGATCCGAATTTCTAATGGGCAGGATCTGACTACATCGGCAAGCCACGGAGTATACATTCAAAACGATCAAGTGTAATATGAAAAGTATATATGTATAGGATGCTTGATGCTGTATGGATACTTATAATAAAACGACGACCAACCAGCTAAGGTTTCTAGTGGACCTGCTACGATTCTATCGGCAAGTCTCAAAGCACACGCCCGACAATCAGATACGATGGAATGCAATGTATATGCTAAAATTACTGCTAACTGGCTAAGGTTTTTTATGGGTAAGATCTGATAATATCAGTACGTCACAGAGCATACGCCCGCCAGTTAGATGTAAGAAAATAGCGAAAATTGTATTATGATGTCGATGTGTATTGCGCGGGCGCGCACGCAAGCGGGGGGGGGGGGGGGGGGGGTGGGTGGGTTAAGAGGGAAATGAATGTTACACGATGCTAATGCTTGGGTTTGATGAAACTGATAGAAGCTTAAACAACTAGATGAACAGTAGTGTCGCAAGTAGAGCTAAGCAGAATCTGACTCGATTTGATTTGATCCAAAGGCCAGGATTGGGTAAGCCCACTCAGATCCGACCGTACATCCAGTCTAGTTAAGATCAGTGGCCAATCCAGACCGATCTGATTTGATCCGATTCGCACAACGTTCATTCAACACTGTTTCTTGTAATGTTGTCCACTTGAGATTGGGATATACCTCATTTTTTGTTTAATACTATAAAATGATCTAGAAAAATAAATGGGCGGCATGGATGAAATAAATACATCATGGTGGGATCCACAGAGCACCGACCACCAGCCATTGGCTGGTGGCAGGGGGAGTAGCCAATAAAAGTCCTCTCAGTCGGTGCCTCGAGCATCGGTTCTGACTTCTGACTCTTGACACTCTAAGACGTGAGGAAGCGGATGGGCAGGTGTACCATGCACCAGTTGGTGCATTGACGTCAACAAGTTCTGTGAGTCCCATGAGGTATGTGTTATATTGTTACGCCCCAAACCCAGAAACCGGGCTCACAAAATTTTTGATCGCCGAATCGGTGCCGACAGCCTCCGTAGTACTCTATTCTCGGCTCTTAGTGCGCATACGCCAGATTCCGATCCTGGGATCCTACAAGGAGGATTTTCCAACGTACATTTAACTCGTAATAAGCATAACCATAAGTTTACCCAAATCACAAATGCAACATCATCATCATATATCCACTAATATAAACATTTAAATACAATGCTGAAAGAGGAATAAATATATCGAAATCAAAGCTCTAGAGAATAGCTGCACGCTCCAAGCTCAACGCTGCTGAGACCTAACGCCACCTGCACACATCTATCGTGCATAAGCTTATAGAAAGCTTAGAAGGTGGTAAAAGTGTGTGCGTAAGATAAGTGTCAGGCACACAAATACAACGACATTCATACAATGTCGGAAATACTGATAAGATCATGAATCATACGATGTCAGAGTAAGCGGAAACATACTGGTAAGTCCATGACGTCAACAAGTTCTGTGGGTCCCATGACGTATGTGTTATATCCAAACCGTCCATCAATTTGGTGGGCTCGTCTTAAGGCGTGAGCCAAAAAATAAGACAGATCTAAAGATCAAGTGGACCGCACTGTGAAAAACAGTGGGGGTTGAACGTTTACCATTGAAACTCTTTTAGGGGTTACAGAAGTTTTGGATCAATATGAAATTTGTTTTTCCTCTTCATCCGTGTAGTTGTGACCTTATTAATAGATTGGATGGAAAATAAACGTTATGGTGGGCCCTATGAATTTTTTAATGGTGAAAATCATATTTTTAATTTTTTTAAAAATAAAATAAAACAAAAGACTCGATCTGAACCGTACCCAACTTGATCTGACTCGATTTCCTTGACTGAGTCAGACTCGGTTCGAGTTAGGCCAGTAGTGCAATGGATAAGATCGAGTCAAATAACCCGAACTTAGTCCCGGATCAGATCGAGTTTGGGTCAGTTCATTGAAAATTTCAGACTGAGTCGAGTTAGACCCAATCCGATCCGACTCGGGCTCTCTCTCTCTCTCTCTCCTTGGTAGAGGGATGACTAAGGCTAAGGCTTTTTAAAATGAGAATGGATGCTCTTTGATACTTAATATATCTAAAATGAGAAGGGAAGGGGACTATTTATAGTCTCTAACCCGAATTTTTTATAATTCCTAGTAATTTAGGGGCAAAAGATGGTTGAAGGGTTGGGATTGGAGATTGCCACATGACACCATCTCATGAGTTGGATGAGGTGGTAAAATGGTAATTTTAGATAAGGAGATGGACATCAGAGTAAATACATTTCAACCACACATTTATGATTTAAAAAAGGAGAGTTTCACATGCTTGAGGGACGCTGCCTCAAAGAAAGGGAGTGTCACGTCACCGGTGGCAGCCTAGCTACCACCAGTCCCCACTTGGACTCCCTGCTTTGTCAGACAACATCGTACAAGCGTGTGTAGGCTCTACTGTGAGGTTTCGACCATTTCTTTGATTGGACTTGATTTTGGGCTTAACTAAGTGAGTTGATTGGGTTATGGGGTTGGGTAGGCTAACCGGGCGAGTTGACTCAAGGCTCTAAGGTTTTGGGTTCCTAGGAGTTTAGGGTTAGGCTGACTAGGTTGACTATGTTAAATAGGCTGAGTTTAAGGTTTAAGACTAGGGTTCCTATGGTTTAGACTTCTAGGACTAGGGTTTAGGATTGGTGTTCGGTTGTCCATCCATCCGTTCAAACTCAATCAGCTTATCAGCCTAGGATGTGGTGCTACAATATCTAAGCAAATCCAATTGTGGTTTGGTCCCAAATTAGGAGAGCGAGCATCAAGTTGATCGGGTCCTAATTACATACATCTATTGGAATGAAAAGAATGGAGAACTCGACTAAGGACCCGATCTGGTCCATCCGATAACAGATCAGTATTAGGTGTCTCCAACACATGTAATCAATCCAACACTCTAAACCATTAATGAGGTGGTTTGATTGGTATTACAAATGTAGGAGGTGGGCCACTAGATAAATGACCGTGATCGATTTGAGGTCCAAGATCATCAAACCCTTGAGTGATCACCGAATCTAATTAGTGGACCACAGACATCTCACATCAAGGGATCCCTATCAGAAGAAGATCCAAGAAGTCAACAGTTTCAGATATATCCGGAGACCTTCCTATTCAAAATGCATGCTATAATCGCGAAAGATCCAACATCAACAAGAAAACCCAATGAGGGTTTAGCCTCCTCGACAAGCTATAAAAGGGGAACGCGAAGCAAAGCTCGAGGCCCCATGCCAAACACATCTATCTAATTTTTACAATTTATTTTTCCTCTATCTTTACTTTTATCTTAGCATATCCTAGCCCATTTATAATATAAATTGGTATTGTTTAGCTTCCACTGCTACGATACCATAGGATTAGATTAAATGTCCACATCCCTATGTTAACTTACATTAAGTCATTAAGTTACTTTTCCACTTAAGTTAGTTTGGTAAACATGATTGCAAAAGTAACTTATGTGCATAAAACTATTTATCCACACACACACACACACACACACACACACACACACACACACACACATATTTGTGTTTCATTTCTCTCTCTCTCTCTCACTCTCTCTCTCTCTCTGTCCATATCAAAGGAGGCCCCACATGATGGACTCTCCACATCGACGATGGGGCCCACATGATGGACGGTCAATGTCAAATGTGGGCCCACATGATGGATCTCCCATATTAACATGGGCCAATGGATGGTTCGCATCAAAGGTCAACTCATAATGATAAATAGGCCATATACAAAATGGACAGGTACGATAGACGACCCAATTTAAAGGTGGGGCTCACACAATGGATAACCTACATCAAAGGTGAGCTCCACATTATGGGTAATGGACATTGAAGTCGGGCCCCACATGATGATGGTTCACATCGACGTGGCCCCACATGATGGACAATCCACATCAAAGGTCAACCCCTAATGATGTATGGCCCACATCTAAGGCGAGCCCCACATTATGGACAATCCACATCAAAGTTGGGCTCTACATGATGAGCAATTCATGATGGTGGGTTGTACATAATGGATGATCCACATCAAGGTGCGCCCCACATGATGGGCTGTCCACATCAAAGGTTGGCCCTAATGATGAGTGGCCCATATCCAAGTCAGCCCCAGCATGATAGACAATCCACATCCGAGGCCCACATGATGGACAATCCACATCAAAGGTGGGCTCTACATGATGGGCGATGGATATTGAAGGTGGGCCCCATATAATGGACAATAACAATGATCGTGGGCCCTACATAATATATAGATGGTGCACATTAAAAGTCAGCCCCTAATGATGAATAGCCCACATCCAAGGTGGGCCCCGCATGATGGACGGTCCACATCAAAGATGGGCCCCATACAATGAACAGTCCACATCAAAGGTTGTCCCCACATGATGGACAATGAATATGAGGAAGACCAATCTGCTTTAAGAGATAAATACTTTTGGTGTTTGAAGTCGAACATGCTTTTCTACTTTTTGGTTGATAAGTATATTGTTTACCAAATATACTTATCTATTGAATAAGTAGAAACGAAGATTGGGTGCCTACTCATGATTTAGTGGTAGACTCACAAGAGTTTCAACACAAAGTTCATGAGTTCAATACCCATTGTGGTGTGTAAAAAAAAAAAAAAAAAACTCTCGCCACATTATGGTAAATGTGTTAGGGTATTCATTTTTCAAAAGGGGTTGGTGATTAAAAGATGGTACCTTTTTTCTGGATGTCATCTTTTTTTTTCTTTTTTCTTTTTAAAAAATATTCATTACTTTCAACATCCCTTGTTGGTCTTTCCACTTATCTCCTTATTGTGGATACTGCTACATGTTGTGATGAAGACAACTTGATTGCTACTTGCAATCATTAGTTTCCGTCATTAACTATATATCTTGTTGTATTGGTTCTTCTTTTAATTTTGTATTGTTGTTTGCAAAGCAAATTAAGTGCATCATTAAGCCTCCTAATCACATTAAGAATTTTGTTTCATATGATTATCTTTCTCCTTCTTTTGTACTTTTGTCTTTGTCCTCTCCTTTGTTTTAATTCCTTCCAAAGTGATAGATACCTTGAAAGATCTCTAATGGAAAGCTACAATGCTCAGAGAGTTGTCTACTCTAGAGAAGCGAGTATATGATACTTGATCAATTTCCTTGATAGCCATTATATAATTGGTTACAAATGGGTATACATTGTCAAATATAATCCCAATAGAATTGCTGCTTGTTATAAGTCTTGGCTTGTCACCAAAATATTTACATAAAAGTTAAGAGTTGATTATCATTACAACAAATCTCTAGTTACTAAATTCAATTTTATGCGTGTCCTATTTTCTATTGTATGAAATCGTGTAACGCCCTGAAATTCGGGGGTCGAGTATAACTCAGCTCCCGAGTTCCAAAACATCACTTATGCAACATATGTAATGATGAATGTATGTTGTTTGTATGAGTGCATAAAACATGGAATAGATTAAGCCAAACTGCAACATAATTTAGGGATAAGTGAAAGACGTAAGTGGAAGACTTAAAGAAATATATGTGTACATGTGCAGGTCCCTGTGATATGTATACTCTGCCAGGTCATAATTACAAGTGTTTAGCTTCAAAATACAAGTATCCAAATGAAATTATCTATTCCAAAAGAAAACCCAGAATCCCCGTCAATCAGGACACGGCTCACATGAACCCGCCTGAGAACTGCATAATAGAAAATGTGTCCTCATCATCCTCATACTCCTGCTCTGCCTCAGGGGTCGCGTCATCATCTACATCTAAGACAGAGTCTGGTTGGTGTTGAAACACCGTCCCGGAATGTGGGAGTGAGTGATCAACTCAGTGGAACTATACAGTAAAAGTTAACATGATATCAAATCAATCAAGCAATAATGATAAGGCAATACAATCAAACACGTCTAAAGTACTCTTGTTAATGCAAGGATGTATGTAGAAATGATGCATGCCCTCGCCTGTACTCCCTCAGCGTCTTCATCTTATGGTACGCATGACAACCTCCCGCAGTGCCAACGA
This sequence comes from Magnolia sinica, assembly GCF_029962835.1. Lineage (NCBI taxonomy): Eukaryota > Viridiplantae > Streptophyta > Magnoliopsida > Magnoliales > Magnoliaceae > Magnolia > Magnolia sinica. Next base: position 94,040,083 of record NC_080578.1, read on the forward strand.
CTCCTACGCACATGCAATGCAGTGCATGAACATGATTACCAAGTTGTTATTAGTCCTTTTCATAAAACAAGATTGGGAAGCTAAGGTACCTTCCTCATATCAATTTCCATACAGTGATCCATTCTAGGGTCGTCAGTCCTAGGCAATCTCATACAATCATATGGTTCTAGGTCGCTGCAAAGGACTCGTCACCAATCAAAGCACGCCTATCATACCTTAGTTACTACCCTAAGGCTCGTCGCCTTAATGCAGTATCAAGGTATGCTCGAGGTCACTACAAAGGGCTCGCCACTAATTAATGTAGGCCGACAGCGCGAATATAGTGTCCCATACCACCATAATCGGCTCACGAGTCTAGTGTGCTCACTGGTCACTACGGGGAGGCTCGTCACCCCAGCGTAGGCTGACAACTCAACCACGGTGTCCCATACCACCATGTCCGGCTCATGAGTCTTAGCAGATCAAGGTACAACGGTTAACGGGATTGCATCGGTAAGTTGGTACCCTAGATTCAAACAATGGCGTCCATACATGGTGAACATACACCGGGACAATTGGGTTACTTGATGAACTCGACTAGCACGAGCGCATGTTGAGTTGAACGACATAGAGTGCGCAAACACTCCGTGTGGCCAAACCACTGCCGACAACCTAATACGACTCAGGTTCGTCAAACACATCCTACGTGGCGAAAATAACTTCGGCCACAAACTCAATTTCTGTTACCGATGTCCTGGACTATTCCATAGTCCCAAACACATTCAATTATAATAGATATTCATATTAACAATTTAGAACAGTAATGGAACGACAATTCAAATCATACAGTATGTGAGCATTTGAAGAATATCAACTTAATATGGATTTCAACATAAGAAGTGCTTGAACTTAAATAACAAAGAGTGTAAATTGAATGTAGGAAATCATACACACCAATAGGAGAGTTGAGAATCTCTTCTCAACGCCCGTAAATAGGATACTATATTACACATGAGATTATTCAGACATTTCTACAAACACTTAGACTATATATTCCAACATACATAACATATGTTGGTGATACACATATTTGGATAATTTCTTTTACCAAGGAGTTGACATACATACAACTAGTACAAGTACGCGACAATGAATCATGGCAAACACATGTTCGTATTTCGTACGTATACGATACTTTCTACATACACAAAGAATACACAATTCTCAATACATCTCATATATATCAGGAACGCGATATAAACATAGCATTTGGTAGTCCGCACCTTAAACCAGAAAAAGCACATCGATCTGATTCAGACGATAAGTCTTCGTCAACGGCAACTAGATAACCTAAGGCATGAATCGAAATGAGCTACATCGACACATAAACTATTCTAAGCTCTAAAACAGATTAGGGCTTGATTGACTTACCCAAGAATGAACTTAGAATCGCCGAAATAACGATTCAGAAGTGATGGTTTAAGGATGCAGAGTAACAAGAAAGAATCTCAAGATGATTCACCAACTTCTCTCTCACTTTCTCTCTCTTTTCTTCTCTCTCTCTTAGCTAGGGTTTAGGAAATTCGTATGGAATAGAGGGTGAGGGTTTTAAGGTCTTTATATAGGCCTAACATTGATGAAAATAGCCTCAGGGCCAAGGTATACTTAGGTTATAACCAAATCAGGCCTCTCTTGATCCAACGGAGCGCTGCCGATGGTCTTTTTTCCACGTGCTGTCGGACTTAAGCTCACTGACCATGGATCTAGGTCAGACTAAGTTTTTATACCGATCGAATTTACAGCTCAGCCGTGGCAGACCAATCTCAATTCAACGGTCACCGAAACTCGATCAGGTCCACAAGCACTACAACATGCCTGGGCCATCTTCCCTGATCCGAGGGTGAAATTCGGTCAGAATCCAACGGTCAGATTGCTTAAAATCGTCACGCAAGCGACACGACTCAGATTTCATAAATCATATTTAATTTCTCACCGTTCTCACACTCTTTACTCCGGACTCAAATAAATCGACCCAGGACATCATTTGGACTTGATTTCTAAGGTGATGGTCAAGCCCAACAAGGTGACCATAACTGCCTAAGATCATTGCTATCGGACTTTCGACACGCGGTCCAGGTCTGATCCAAAGATTCCAAGTACTCCGGAGAGCAACTAGATTTAGCGTTGAATCCCAGATTTCAGAGTAACATAGTACTAACGATTCTACAGGTTTTGAGTCTTGCAGATCAAATTTAAAGTGATTGATGCTAATTTCACAAGCAATTGAGTTTAGCACTAATTAATCCACAATTAACTTCTAAAGAATTTGAGGTAGTACTCGGGTCTTAGCATGAAAATTTTCCAGTCATTACAATCTACGCCCCTTAAAGAAAAATTTCATCATCGAAATTCGTACCTTCTCATACTCCTCAAGGATCTGAGGGTAGCTCTTTCTGACCTCAACTTCAGTCTCCCAAGTAGCCTCTTCTTCACTATGATGCGCCCACAATACTTTCACAAGAGGGATGACCTTGCTACGCAATACCTGCTCCTTCCTGTCTAGGATACGCATCAGTCGCATTACATATGTGGCATCCTCGCTCAACTGCACCTACTCCAACTGATAATATGCGAAGGATCAGGAACGTACTTCTTCAGCATAGAAACATGAAATACGTTATGCACGCCCGCAAGTGGTGTGGACAAAGCAAGGCGGTACGCTACCGCTCCCACTCGATCTAGTATTTGAAATGGACCAATAAATCTTGGCGTGAGCTTTCCCTTCTTATCGAACTGCAGAACTCCCTTTATAGGGAAAACCTTAAGAAACACATGGTCTCCAACCTCAAACTCAAGCGGTCGCCGCCTCGTATCAGCATAACTCTTCTACCTGCTCTGGGCTGTTAGAAGTCGACATCGAATAATGTCAACTTTCTCTGAAGTCACCTGCACCAACTCTGGGCCAATCAAGCTACGCTCTCCAACTTCTGCCCAGCAATGCAGTGCTCTACACGGGCGACCATACAATGCCTCGTAGGGAGCCATGTCAATACTCGTCTGAAAACTGTTGTTATACACAAACTCTGCATAAGGGAGACAATCATCCCAACTGTCCTTGAAATCCAAAACACAAGCTCACAACATGTCTTCCAAAACCTGATTCACACGTTCCTTCTGCCCATCTGTCTGCAGATGAAATGTGGTACTGAACTTCAATTTCATACCCATCGCTTCCTGGATACGAGTCCAGAAGATAGATGTGAATCGTGTGTCTTTGTCAGACATAATCTCCAAGGGAACTCCGTACAGACGTACAATCTCCTTGATGTACAATCTAACTAACTCGTCTGCAGAGTTTGTGACTTTGATCGGTAAGAAATGAGCCGACTTCGTCAAGCGGTCGACGATCACCCAAATAGAGTCATGTCCCTTCTTCGTTCTCGGTAGCCCTTAAAATCTATAGAGATGAAATCCCACTTCCATTCTACTATGGGCATGGGCTGAAGCAGTCCAGGAGGTCGGCGATGTTCTGCCTTGACCTGCTGACACGTGAGACAACGAGATACAAACTCAGCAATGTGAACCTTCATGTTGTCCCACCAATAAGATCTTTTCATATCTTGATACATCTTCGTGCTACCGGGATGCATCGCAAGCTTAGAATTATGGGCTGACTCGAGAACCTCCCGTCTCAAGTCAGGAATGTCTGGGACACATAACCGGCCACGATATCATAGCCCCCCATCTGAACCAACACTCCACTCGGAGTCCTCATATGTACCAACCCGCTCTCTCATCTTCGCCAATAGCTCATCATCTGCCTGAGCTGCAATGATCCTCTTGTCAATGAGGGGCTGTACTCGAATGTGTGCGATAATCTCATACGGCTCTTCCACCGTAAGTTTCTGCTCAAAGTCTCGCACAAACTCCATCATGTCCCATTCTGCTATCATTAGCGGAGCCCCAAACTCTATAGCCTTCTTGCTACTTAACGCGTCTGCCACAAGGTTTGCCTTACCCGGATGGTAAGAGGTATCGAACTTAAAGTCTTTCAATGTTTTCATCCATCGGTGTTGCCTCATATTCAAGTCACGTTGTATGAAAATATACTTAAGGCTCTTGTGGTCGCAAAAGTGCTCGAACTCCTCTTCATAGAGGTAATGTCTCCAGAGCTTTAGTACGAATATGACAGCTGCTAACTCCAGGTCGTGTGTAGGGTTATTCTCTTCATGTTTCCTCAACTGTCTTGAGGCATATACAATCACCCTGTCCTTCTGCATAAGGACACAACCCAGATCAACACGAGAGACGTCAGTATATATCGTATACCTAGCCCCTTGCTCTGGTAATACTAGTACAGGGCGAATGTCAACTTGTCCTTCAGCTCCTGAAAAGCTATCTCTGCCTTCTCATTCCAAGCAAACTTCAAGTCTTTCCATATCAACCGAGACAACGGTCTGGCTATCTTCGAGAAGTCACGTATGAAACGTCGATAATAGTCTGCTAGACCCAAAAAGCTTCTCACCTCAGTAACCGAACCAGGCTGCTTCCAGTCCTAAATTGCAGCTACCTTAGTGAGATCGACAGCTATCCCTTCCTTGGACACCACATGTCCTAGGAACTTGACTTCTTCCTTTCAGAAATCATATTTCTTGAACTGCACAAACAGCTGATTCTTCCTGAGAGTATCTAAAACTGCTCTTAAGTGCTCCTTATGCTCTTCCCGACTCGCAGCGTATATCAAAATGTCATTAATAAAGATAATAATGAATCGGAACAAGAATGGCCGAAACACCCTGTTCATCAGATCCATGAACACGGTCGGTGTGTTTGTAAGACCGAACGACATCACAAGGAACTCATAATGGCCGAAACTAGTCTTGAAAGCGGTCTTCTGCACGTCCTCATTCTTGACGCGCAACTGATGATATCCTGACCGCAGATCAACCTTCGAAAAGTACCATGCCTCCTTCAACTGATCAAATAGATCATCGATCCTGGGCAAAGAATACTTATTCTTCACAGTCACCTGATTCAACCTGCGATAATCTATACATAATCACAAGGAACCATCCTTCTTCTTAACAAACAGAACAGGTGCTTCCCAAGGAGACACACTAAGTTGAATAAAACTCAAATTCAACAAGCCATCTATCTGCTTCCTCAATTCCTCCATTTCACTCGGAGGCATGCGATAGGTGGGCAATGAAATAGGTGCCGCACCAAGCATGAGATCGATAGTAAAATCAATCTCGCGCTGAGGGGGTAATCCAGGAATCGACTCGAACACATCCTCAAAATTTCGAACTAGAGGCGTGCTTTCAAACGTCGAACCAGCAATACTCTCTAACAGAGAAGTATAATAACTAAGACGAAAAGGGTAACTGACCTGAACTAGGAAAGTAACTGTCTCGCCCTCAAGTCCATGGAGTGTCACTAACCTAGCTTCACAACCAATCTCTGCTCGCATCTTCGTGAGCCAATCCATACCCAAAATGACATCGTAATGGCATAGAGGTGCGACAAAAAGGTCAACCAGAATCGATTTACTCCCAAGATCAATCAAACAACCCATATAACGCTTAGTAATATTAGAGGAGGTCCCTGTAGCGGTAGTGAGCGTCACTCCCTTCATATAAACAATGCCCAAACTCAGGCGCTTAACTGTCGCATACGATATAAGAGAGGTAGTGGACCCTGTATCCACCAACAAAGAAACGGGAATACCTTGGATGTGAGCTGTAATCTCAAAAGATCTCGGTACCAAGTCAGCCACAGGCGTTTCAGCTGTAAGCGCGTGAACTCGAGCCTGCTGTGGAAAATTTAGCGGAGGAACCATAGGCCACTGAGGTGGCCTGAAGCGAGGTACAGAAGGTCTGAAGGATGGGTGAGCTGGCGCTGACCGAAGGGGTGGAGGTGATATGACCTGAGGCATCAGACGGCTGATCTTCTGCGGTGGAGTAAATTCACTGTCCTGCATTCTCAAAAAGCAATTACGATCCGAATGCCCCATCTTCCCACAGTACGAACAGCGAAAGTCAGATCGCACCTGCTGAGCGGGCGGTGCTGGACGCCTCAGAGGAGAATCTGCCCGCAGCCTCTTGCAGAGAAATTGTGCACTCGGAAAGTCAGGTCCGGTTTGGGAACCATAGATGCTCGCATACCAGATGACCTATCCCCGTCCTGCTTAGCTCGCAGGAACATGCTCACCAACTCCGCATAAGAAGATATGCTAGCACAGCACATCTTCGATCGGATCTCAGACCTCAACCCCTCAGAAAAATGCCGCATCCCCATCGGCTGATCACCCAGAAGCAAAGGAGCATAACGACCCAGCTCAGTAAACCGGTTCTCATACTCAGTCACCGACATCCCTCCCTGACGGAGGCGAAGGAACTCACTCTCCTTCTCGTGTCGGTAAGTGACCGAAAAATACTTCTCGTAGAAACGTGCCTCAAACGCCTGCCACGTCTACTCAAACCCCTTCGCAACTGTGCGGAGAACACTGTCCCACCATAAACTGGCCTCCTTCTCAAACATGAAGGAGGCAAGCTCTACCTACTCAGCCTCTGAACAGTGAAGTGGCCTCAGCATCTTAGAGACGCGATCAATCCAGTACTTGGTCTCCTCGGGTCTATGAGAACCCGCAAACGTGGGAGGTCATAAGCGCTGGAATCGCTCAAATGTGCCGCTAGCACTAGCGTTCCCAGATGGGTGCATAGGTGAAGCAGGTGGAGTCGCCCCCATCGACAGAGCAAAGATGCCAGTCATGGAAGACAGAAACTGCTGCTGCTGCTGCTGCTGCATCGACAGCATCATCTGCTCAAACCTATCAGGAGGCGGAGCGAATGAAGATGCATAAGGCGTCGACACAGATGCACGGTTCGGCTCAGGAACAGAAGGCATGACTGGAGGAGCCATAGGTGGAATCACAGGAGTCGGCCTAGCAGTGGGGCCAGTAGCTGGCTGAGAGTCTGGCCCAGCACCAAAATGAGACTGGCTCGACTGCAGATCCGTCTGGCTATCGCCTAAGGGAGAAACCCCGGCAAGCGACTCACCCAAAGAGATACGGGTTGAAGTCTTCGATCCCTTAGGAGGCATACCCTACATTCAACAGAGGATGCAACCTGTGAGATCCAACATCCACATAATCCACCCGCACAGCATTTACATCACAACTCAAAGATAAACAACATGCATTTCATTTAACAAAATTGTCGCAATACAAGAAGTGCAGCATTACATGAATCGCGACAGAGAAAGCATGTGAGCTAAAACATCTAAAGCTTCAAACAACAAACAACTTCCAAACTACTACGCCAACAACGGCTACATATAAAAACAACAACAAACAGAGCAAAGGACGACTACAACTGCAACTACTTGTCAGAATCAGGAGATGGAGGCGGGGCACCCTTATCCTGCAGACAACACAGGATAGACTTTAGAGTTTGAGACATCTTCTTGAACTTATGCTTCACGAGGCCTCGAAGATCCATAATATCCTGGCGTAGGACAGCCTGACCCTCCTCAAGCCAAACTATACGAGCATCCCTGGCGGCCTGATCTACGCCCTGCTCTGGTGCCACAGGAGGAGAACTCTCACTCGTGTCCTGGGCCTCCGCTTCTTCCTCGTCCTGCTCTTCTCCTTCTTCCTCTATCTCTGCTCCACCTTCGCCATAACTCTCTTCCTCATCACTCTCAGTCTCATCCTCACTTTCTTCAAGTGAGGCTTATCGTCGACGAGGCCCAATGTCCATCTGATTAAGGGTCGTCTGATTAATGTAATGAATAGGTACCGACTTTTTCGCCCCAAGCCTGTAGCCAAACTCATGTGCAAGCTTACAAATGAGTCGGTCAAATGGGAACGATTTGGTCCTCCTATTCGAACGAGTGATAAGAACAATCTAACGCAAGATGTACGTTGGCACACAAAGCTTCTCTCATTGCCCCACCTGATACAGGAAATCTACCATCAAGCGCGTACACTCGTTGCGGTTGCTTCACCTTGCATAAACATTAAATGTGCACATGTGGTGAAGCAAGCGGAAGTCGTCCGTCATGTTGGTAGCTAAAAGGCTTCTGTTAGGTTGTTATTCGACTAGACGACCACACAGGAACCGCGTGCGGCGATCCCTCTCACGTGCACTACTCAGATTCTTCTCACTAACAAGCACCTCACCAAGCGGCACATTCAGGAGTCGGGATATCAAAGCGACGTTGATCGTGGCCTCCCGATCTCTTCCACAAGGGATCTTGAACTGCAAAGGCTCCAGTGAGGGATCTCGAATGAGGGCATAAAAAGCTCGGACAGTACTCACATTGGCGCGATATTCGCCCTCAAACAGGGGACACCAACCGGCCCCTTCCAAGCGCTCCAACAAGAGAAATTCATCAAATAGCCGTGGATCTAAATGAGCTTCAAAAAGGACCCTACAGCCTTCATAAACTCCATGAGATAGCTCCGCCATCAAGGTTCTTCTAACGGGAGCTTGACGATCGAGGTCCCTCTTGGTTTGAAACTCTCGAGTGGCGGCCGTGCTCATGGCGGCACCTCTCAGCCTCCGTGCATGGGTTGGGCAGCTAGGCCCGGCTTCATTAACGGGTGCTCTCTTCTTCCCCATCAAAGAGAGAATGAAAGAGATGAAAATATGGCCGTAACAAACTCAAATAGGGCCATGAAAAATGAGAGAAGAGAGAAATGGGAAGAATGATGAGGCTTCCATAAATTTGAGACCCAAAGGAAGGATTTGAGTGCTCAAATGAAGAGGAAAGAGAGGAAAAACAGCAATGAAGATGGAGTTTTGAGATGGTAGGATGGGGATACACGAAAATGGAAGAGGAAAAGGTTTGAAAAGAGGTTTTTGTGGAGTTTTGAGAGAGATTTCAAGAAAAGGAAAGCTTGGAGGGTGAGTTTGTCAAGGAATGAAGGTTTAAGAGGTGATAAAAATGAGCAACCCTGGATAAGTGGGCCACATTAGACCCCAAATGCGTCAGCCCGAGCCGGCCCGCCCGGCTTGGCCCGCTAAGCGGCGAGGGCTCGCCGAACTGGGAGGTCATCGCAGGTCTCTGGACCTTCCGGCAATGACTCACCTTTTGGGTGAGGTCCTCCTGGCCCCTAAACTGAAAAATGATGTGGGTCCCCCTGGAATTACCCCGATTGGGCCCTTAGTCCGATTCGACGCATATCGGGCCACTGGGAGAAGAAACTGATACAGATGCAGGTTTACAGACATTTTAATGGCTGGGATGGGATGATACACCATCTAAACTCGTCAATGGACGATCTAGAAGAGATTTAGGGTCGCTGTGTGTGATCAGGAGTGTGCACAGACTCGATCTCGATGATCATTTTCAGTAAACTTTCGCTGATAGAAGCAATGGAAAAACTACACAGATTCTAAAATAAGCTCGCACCCTCCTACACTAAGGTGGCTACAGCGTACAGTGTGTGACCATAACCCAGGTCCGGTTTAATCCAAATCATGCTCTGATACCAACTAGTAACGCCCTGAAATTTGGGGGTCGAGCATAACTCAGCTCCCGAGTTCCAAAACATCACTTATGCAACATATGTAATGATGGATGTATGTTGTCTGTATGAGTGCATAAAACATGGAATAAATTAAGCCAAACTGCAACATAATTCAGGGATAAGTGAAAGACGCAAGCAAAAGACTTAAAGAAATATATGTGTACATGTGCAGGTCCCTGTGATATGTATGCTCTGCCAGGTCATAATTACAAGTTTTTAGCTTCAAAATACAAGTATCAAAATGAAATTATCTATTCCAAAAGAAAACTCAGAATTCCCGTCGATCAGGACACGGCTCACATGAACCCGCCTGAAAACTGCATAATAGAAAACGCGTCCTCATCATCCTCATACTCCTGCTCTGCCTCAGGGGTCGCGTCATCATCTGCATCTAAGACAGAGTCTGGTTGGTGTTGAAACACTGTCCCAGAATGTGGGAGTGAGTGATCAACTCAGTGGAACTATACAGTAAAAGTTAACATGATATCAAATCAATCAAGCAATAATGATAAGGCAATACAATCAAACACGTCTAAAGTACTCTTGTTAATGCAAGGGTGTATGTAGAAATGATGCATGCCCTCGCCTGTACTCCCTCAGTGTCTTCATCTTATGGTACGCATGACAACCTCCCGCAATGCCAACGACTCCTACGCACATGCAATGCGGTGCATGAACATGATTACTAAGTTGTTATTAGTCCTTTTCATACAGCAAGATTGGGAAGCTAAGGTACCTTTCTCATATCAATTTTCACACAGTGATCCATTCTAGGGTCGTCAGTCCTAGGCAATCTCATACAATCATATGGTTCTAGGTCGCTGCAAAAGGCTTGTCACTAATTAATGCACGCCTATCATACTTTAGTTACTACCCTAAGGCTCATCGCCTTAATGTAGTATCAAGGTATGCTCGAGGTCACTACAAAGGGCTCGTCACCAATCAATGTAGGCCGACAGCGCGAATATAGTGTCCCATGTAAGTGTTATAGTTTATATCCCTGTCTGTTGTCAAATTTGTGGTGCCAAAATCACTGTTATGTTATATATAACTTGCATAAGTGAAGCTCTCTCAAGGATCAACATTCATGAACAAGCTAAGCTCACAACAAGTAAAGCTCACAAGACAAGACTCAAGCTGAAGAGTACAAGGCAGTTGGTAAAGAACTCAAGACCCTTTCAAGATTGAGTTACATGAAGATTTCAAGATTGATCTACATCAAGAATTCAAGGCTCATTCTTTAAGGTCACTAGTTCCGAATGTTTCAATGTCCTTTGCTTCATGGTTGAGGTTTGACTGACCATAGGTTGACCTTAGAAGTAGGTCATTTCGGATACATAAACCGAATGTTTATTTTACATGAGTTTGGCCTGTTCTTCGACTAGTCCTAGGCCTTCTTCGACTAGTCCTAGAGTTGCTTCGACCAGTTTAAGAAATTCCTCGATCAGTCGTGAGTTTGTTACAAATTTTGGATGAAATCTGTTAGGCTTCGACTAGTCCAGGAATCTGTTCGACTAGTCATAGGAACAGTGTCGACTGGATCTACGACCAGTCGAACATCTTCGACTCGAAATCCAGCGATGGTTTATATTTTCTTCGACCAGTCGAAGGAAACCTACGACCAGTCGTAGGTGACCTACGACCAGTCGTAAGAGGCTTTCGACCAATCGTAGAATGGTCAAAGCATATCCCGCCGAATTTTTCAAATATCTGTTATTGCTTCGACTAGTCGAAGAGCTCCCTAGACCAGTCGAAGACCCGATCTTCTCACTTATAAATAGTGCACGAATCTCAGAAGAAATGATCGATTTAATTAATTCATTCAAGCCAATCTTCGTCGAACTTCTGAGAGATAATTCTGTGCTCCATCTAAGCTAAGTGTGCTTATTTAATATTCTCTTTCCTTAGCTTTATTTAATTGATTTTGTTTCTGCTATTCCAATCTGATTTGATAAGAGGAATTATTATTCCCTTTCTTTGGAATCAAAATCAATTAAGGCAAGCCCTATTTGGTTTAATTTAAAATCTATTAGAATTAGAACCATTGTAATCGAGTACTGGACATTGAACTTGGACATTCAATCATCTACTTTGATTTGGTTCTACCGGGCTGCTACAACGAAGAAGATAATCAGGTATTTTACATTTAATTGTAAATCCCTTTCTATTTTGGTTTCTTTCAAGATTTGTCAGAAAAATCTTATTGTATTGGTTTTCTGAGGAGAGCCAGGAAAACTCAGAAGTGAGGTTTTTTTAATTGTGTAAGCCCATAAACAAAGACACAATTGTAAAGGTTTTGGGTGAACCTGGGAAAACCTATTTTTAGTGAATGCTAATATCCCCTGTGTGAGGATATTAGGAGTGGAGTAGCATTTTGTTTTCAAGATTGATCTACATCAAGACTTCAAGGCGAACCACTATAAACCCTTGTGTTGTGGTTGATTGATTTATTCTTCTAATCTTTAATTAATTTTTGTGGGATGTATGTATGGTGGTGAATGTTGTAATTATTTAATTCAAGCTTTGTGAGAATGTTGTAATGGCTTAGAATTTATTTTCTGCTATTCCTTTATCAGCTTGATTTTTAATTTCTTTTGAAAGTTGTTCCAGCAAGGTTGCCCTGTCATTTTTATGGTGTTTGGCTGTCCCTAGAACAATACCTTTTTAATTACAATTTATTCAGTTTGTATTTAATTCTGTATTCCTCTTCGATTTGAGATTTGATACAAAGATCTTTCTAGAAATAAGGTTGTCCTACCATAAACTCTGATTTTTGGTGTAAGGTTGTCCTTAGAACAACGTTTGTATCAACCTCTCAAGATCTGAATTTTGAGGTTATTTTAATTTACTGCTTTGTGATTTACTTTGGCTATCATTTTCTTTTTATTTCCGCTGTTATAAGTTTTATTTGGCATTGTCCTATTCACCCCCCCTCTAGGACATATAGCTTGGCCTTTTCATCCCATACCACCATAATCGGCTCACGTGTCTGGTGTGCTCACTGGTCACTACGAGGAGGCTCATCACCCCAGCGTAGGCCGACAGCTTGACCACGGTGTCCCATACCACCATGTCCGGCTCATGAGTTTTAGCGGATCAAGGTACAACGGTTAACGGGATTGCATCGGTAAGTTTGGTACCCTAGATTCAAACAATAGCGTCCATACATAGTGAACATACACCGGGACACTCGGGTTACTTGACGAACTCGACTAGCACGTTGAGTTGAACGACATAGAGTGCGCAAACACTCCGTGTGGCCAAACCACTGCCGACAACCCTAATATGACTCGGGTTAGTCAAACACGTCCTACGTGGTGAAAACAACTTCGGCCACGAACTCAATGTCTGTTACCGATGTCCTGGACTATTCCATAGTCCCAAACACATTCAATTATAACAGATATTCATATTAACAATTTAGAACAGTAATGGAACGACAATTCAAATCATACAGTATGTGAGCATTTGAAGAATATCAACTTAACATGGATTTCAACATAAGAAGTGCTTGAACTTAAATAACAAAGAGTGTAAATTGAATGTAGGAAATCATACACACCACTAGGAGAGTTGAGAATCTCTTCTCAACGCCCGTAAATAGGATAATATATTACACATGAGATCATTCAGACATTTCTACAAACACTTAGATTATATATTCCAACATACATAACATATGTTGGTGATACACATATTTGGACAATTCCTTTTACCAAGGAGTTGACATACATTCAACTAGTACAAGTACACGACAATGAATCATGGCAAATACATGTTCATATTTCGTACGTATACGATACTTTCTACATACACAAAGAATACACAATTCTCAATACATCTCATATATATCAGGAACGCGATATAAACATAGCATTTGGCATGTGAAATTACACCCACAACAATAATAAACCATTATCTGACATTGAAAGCCTTGAATTTTTGTGACTTAAATTCATCCTCAACATCAGAGTTTGCTAGTCTCGAGCAAAATATGCGAAAAATAAGTTGAGAACTACAAGACAATTTCTATGTACTCGATTGAATTTTGCAAAATAATACAGATACAAGAATTCTAAGACTCGTGAATGTTGGGTATTACAATCTCCTGGACTCGAGCGCACAGTAAATTTCATGGTCAAGTTCAAATTATTAATCCATCAATCAGAAAAATTCTAAACATTGAGTTCCATGGGTGTATAGTGTAATCTCGGCTTATTAACATTAAGATTTAATTCATTATTTCATGATATCATTGGTAACCACAAGAGCATTCAGGACACCCAAAACCTAAATTAAAATGTACCTCATAGATCATTTTTCTTTCTTTCAGCCTTTGATTTTCTATTAAAAGGAACACCAAGGAGGGGAATCAAGTCCTTACCTATAGGGAGCAAACCTATGATGAAGACTGTACACCCAAATTTTTTCACATATCATTTATGGGGAATCAAGTCTACACCTATAGGGAGCAAACCTATGGTGTAGACCATTCGCCCAATCTTTTCAATTTCTCAGGTTGGTTTCTTTCAAGTTTAGTGATCACCAAATTATTCCTTCAATATCGAATGAAACCTTAATGTGTAAGCGAGATGTGACATGTAAAATTATGATTCAATCAATGTTTAAACTTCTAATCATGGATTAATAGTTCGAACTTAACCGTGAAATCTAACAAATAGTTAAATCCAAGAGTCATAAATTCCAACATTACTTATCTTATATAATTCTAAATCCAAGATGGCCGTCAAAATCGCTTCGAATTCATACGAAATTCCAGAAAAATTTAAAAATTTTCACAATTTCTGCTCAAGACCAGGAAAACACTGATTAGGAAACCTAATCTCCCACCCCCAACCTAAAATCTACATTGTCCTCAATGTAAAAGAAATAAGCATGCAATGCACATGAGACAACGAAAATATAAGAGGAGTGATGGAAAGATAGTACCTGGACGAAAGAATCAAGAGGCTTTCCAAAGATATTTACGTAAGAGCGAGTCAACACAAGAAAGAGAAACCAACAAAAGTAAAATAAACATAACAAAAATAAAATTCTACCTACACCACTTTCGCAGGTGCTCTCGATTGCATTTAGCGTATGCAACAAGCCTTTAAACCCCTAGGTTGCCCATAGTGGATGAGTTGTAGTCTTGTGAGGGTTTACAACAATGTTACCCACAAACATTAAACTAAATAAGAAAATAAAACGGAATAAAAAGCTGGGTTAGCTCCTAGGAGCGCTAAGTTTACCGTCTATCCTAAAACAACATAAAAGAAACTACCCTAGTCCTATGAAAACAGGAAACCTACCTATACCTCCATCAGACTAGGAGATCAATCTTGGTAAACAGGATCAGTCAGAGGCATGGACATGTCCTCTGAATCAAATTTCTCGACAAATGGCTTTAAGCGATGTCCATTTACTTTAAACTCCTTGCCATTGTCAGGATCTCTTATCTCAACGGCCCCATGAGGATACGCAGTGACCACAATGTAAGGGCCAGTCCAACGAGATCGAAGCTTACCTGGAAAGAGATGTAATCGAGAATTATACAAAAGGACTTTTTGACCAGGTGTGAATGATTTCCGTAAAATATGTTGGTCATGAAACGCCTTCATTCTGTCTTTGTAAATTCTCGAGTTCTCGTACGCATCGTTCCGGATTTCTTCAAGTTCATTTAATTGAAGTTTACGTAGCGAGCCAGCGTTATCCAGATTGAAATTCAGATTTTTGATCACCCAGTATGCTTTATGTTCCAACTCCACAGGCAAGTGACAAGCTTTCCCATAGACAAGTCTAAAGGGAGACGTTCCAATAGGGGTTTTAAAAGCAGTACGGTATGCCCATAAGGCATCGGTCAATCGGATTGACCAATCCTTACGATCAGGGTTAACCGTTTTCTCTAGGATATGTTTGATCTCCCTATTGAAAATCTCAGCTTGTCCACTTGTTTGTGGATGGTATGGGGTGCTCACCTTATGAGAGATACCGTATTTCTTCATTAAGCTCTCGAATGGTCTATTACAAAAGTGTGAGCCCCCATCACTAATGATGGCTCGAGGCATCCCGAACCGCGAAAGGATGTTCTCTTTTAAGAATTTAATGACCGTGCGATGGTCATTATTTCGGCACGGAATTGCTTCAACCCATTTAGTGACATAATCTACGGCGAGCAAAATATACAAATTTCCAAATGATTGGGGGAATGGTCCCATGAAATCGATGCCCCAGCAGTCAAATGCTTCTATGATAAGGATGGGATTTAAAGGCATCGTATTTCGACGGGATAATGCTCCCAATTTTTGACAACGCTCACAAGCCTTACAAAACTCATGAGTATCCCTGAACATAGTGAGCCAATAAAAGCCACACTGTAAAATCTTGGCTGTGATCTTTTTAGCAGAAAAGTGACCACCACAGGCCTGTGAGTGACAGAAGGAGATGACACTCTGGTGCTCATCGTCTGGCACACATCTCCTTAGGATCTGGTCTGGGCAATATTTAAACAAATATGGATCATCCCAGAAAAAGTTGCACACTTTGGTGAAAAATTTCTTCTTATCTTGCGCAGTCCAATGTGTCAGTATGGAACCTGTGGCAAGATAATTAGCAATATTAGCGAACCAAGGTGAATGTGAGACTCTGAACAGTTGTTCATCAAGGAACATATCATTGATATGAGTCGCCTCAAGGGAATCAGAGGTATTAAGGCGAGAAAGGTGATCGGCCACTACGTTCTCTACTCCCTTTTTATCTTTAATTTCTAAATTAAATTCTTAGAGTATAAGGATCCATCATATCAAACGGAGCTTAAAATCATTCTTAGAAAGAAGATACTTAAGTGTCGTATGATCTATGTAGATAATGATCTTGGATCCCATCAGGTAGGACCTAAATTTATCAAAAGCGAACACTACGGCTAAGAGTTCCTTTTCCGTAGTCGAGTAGTTCACTTGGGCAGAATTTAAAGTTCTACTTGCGTAATGAATGACATAGGGCCTCTTATCTTTTCTCTGGCCTAGAACCGCTCCAAGAGCATAATCAGAAGCATCGCATATAAGCTCAAAAGGAAGGCTCCAATCGGGTGGTTGCATGATAGGTGCAGTGGTCAACATGGCCTTAAGCTTGGTGAAAGCTTCCTGGCATTGCTCAGTCCACTCTATGGTGCATCCTTTTGCAGAAGATTGCATAAGGGACGAGAGAGGAGACTAAAGTCCTTTATGAATCGTCTATAAAACCCTGCGTGTCCTAAGAAGGATCGCACATCTCTAATGCTCTTGGGTGGAGGTAGGTTAGAGATAAGATCAATTTTTGCCTTATCCACCTCGATTCCTTTGGATGAGATAATATGTCCAAGGACAATTCCCTTATGAACCATGAAATGACACTTCTCCCAAGTACCAAGTTCTTTTCTTCACATCTTTTCAGCACACATTTAAGACTCTCTAAGCACTCGCTGAAAGATGAACTGAAAATAAAGAAATCGTCCATAAAGACCTCGAGATATTTTCCCACCATGTCAGAAAAGATACTCATCATACATCGCTGAAAGGTGGCAGGGGCATTACATAATCCGAATGACATCCTTCTATAGGCAAAGGTGCCGTAGGGACATGTAAATGTGATCTTTTTCTGGTCCTCAGGGGCGATTTCAATCTGATTGTAGCCTGAATACCCGTCAAGGAAACAGTAATAGGAATGATCAGCTAGCTTTTCCAAGATTTGATCAATGAAGGGTAAAGGAAAGTGGTCCTTCCTCGTGACGGTATTCAGCTTCCTGTAGTTAATGCACATTCTCTAACCAGTAGTAACTCTAGTTGGCATGAGTTCATTATTAGCATTGGCTACGATGGTGATCCCGGACTTCTTAGGAACCACCTGAGTTGGGCTCACCCATTAACTATCGGATATGGGGTATATGATACCCACATCTAATAGTTTAAGAACCTCGGCCTTAACCACTTCCCTCATGTTTGGATTTAGTCTACGTTGTGATTGCCGAGTGGTCTTAACATTATCCTCAAGATAAATGCGGTGAGTACAAATCGAGGGGTTGATTCCCTTGAGGTCTGCTATCGTCCATCCAAGGGCTCCCTTATGCTCAATGAGAGTAGATATGAGCATACTCTCCTGTTCTTTCTCCAGATGGGCAGAGATCACCACCGGGTATGTCTCATCTTGACCTAAATAGACATATTTCAAATCAGAGGGCAAAGGTTTTAGTTCAAGCTTTGGTGGCTTGAGGTTAGACGGTAGAGGTACTACATCAGTTTGGGGCAACTCTTCAAATTGTGGCTTCCACCGGTTAACTTCAAGTACCAGTGCAGTATCAAGCAAGGCACATGTCTCCCTAATCATGTCATCATCAAAATCATGGGAGTGGGCCAGACACGTCTCTAGAGGGTCAGAGGATAAGGTCAGAGGTGTCGTATCTTCCACTAAAGAGTCAATCATGTTAATGTTGTGAAAATCGTCATCATCCTCTAAGTTTCTGCCGTTATTGAAAAAGATGTTTGACTTCAATGTCATATTCCCAAAAGACATAGTCATGACACCATTCCTGCAATTGATAATTACGTTTGAAGTAGCAAGGAATGGGCGACCAAGGATGACGGGGATCTAAGTGCTCATGTTATTGATGGGTTCGGTGTCCAGGATGATAAAATCTACAGGGTAGTAAAATCTATCAACTTAGACCAACACATCTTAAATTATCCCTCTTGGTACACGAACAGAGCGATCAGCAAGTTGTAGTATGGTTAGGGTGGGTTTTAATTTACCCAAACCTAACTGTTTGTATACCGAGTAGGGAATTAGATTGACGCTCGCTCCTAAGTCAAGAAGTGCATGATCAATTCGATGGTCCCCGATTACACATGATATGGTTGGGCTACCGGGATCTTTGAATTTCTGTAGCACGTCTTGCTTTAGGATGACACTCACTTTATCGGTCAAGAAGATCTTCTTTTGAATATTCTGCCGTCATTTGGTCGTGCATAAGTCTTTCAGGAATTTGGCATATGAAGGTATCTGTTTTACGACATCAAGTAGGGAATGTTGACTTTTACTTGTTTCAACACCTCTAGGATATCCTGAGAGTTAGAGAAAGGTTTTGGTGCGACCAAACATTGGGGAAATGGAGCAACTGACTTTTCTAGAAGTTCTGGTTCTAATTTTTGTGGGGCCTCACTAGATCCATTATTGTTGTCCTCTTCTGGTTCTTGAGGCTTTTCGGGCCTAACCGGAAGGGTTTTATCAATGATCTTCCCACTCCTAAGAGTGGTGATGGATTTAGCGTGCCCCATTTGATTTGAAGAGCTGGGATCACTTATCTCGTATTGCGGTTTAGGATTGGGGAGCGGTTGTGCAGGAAGCATCCCCTTTTCTATAACCGTCATACGTGAATCCATCTTTTGCATAAAGTCTCGCATTGCCTGGGTCAGCTCTTGCATGGAATTTTGAACCGGTTCTTCTTGAAGTTTCCCCTGATTTGGATTTTGATTGAAGAAACTTTGAGGGGTAGCAATTTGTCCTTTTCTCCAACTAAAGTTTGGATGATTTTTCCAATCAGGATTGTATGTATTAGAGGTTAGTCTATTGAAAGGTCTTTGATAATTATTTATGGCATTGGATTGTTCATTCAACACTTCTCGAAAGGCAGGTATCGTAGGACAATTTTCAGTTGTATGAATGTTGCAATCACAGATGCCGCAAACACTTTCATTAACCTTATCCTTCTTTCCTTCCATGGCCTCAACTTTCCTTATGAGCGTAGTCACTTTACACTTGAGATCATCCTCTTCTTTCAAGAGATACAATCCACCTTTCTCCTTTAATTGAGTCGGCCTAGATGTGGTGTTCGACTTTGGGTAATAGTCTCATGATTGTGTTTTTTCAGCAGGTAATCCCATACCTCGTCAACATTTTTATTAATGAATTCTCCGTTACACATTGTCTCGACCATTTGGCGCATGGAAGATGTCAGTCCATCGTAGAAAAAATTTGTAATGCGCCACGTTTCAAAGCCGTGTTGTGGGCATGAACTGACCAAATCCTTGAACCTTTTCCAACATTGGTAAAATGTTTCATCCTCCTTTTGGGTGAAGTTCATGATTGCTTTTCTAAGGGTAATCATTTTATGATGTGGAAAGAATTTCTTTATAAATTCCCTTTGCATATCATTCCATGTGCCAATGCATCTAGAACGCAGTGAATGTAATCACGTCTTAGCCTTCTCTTTTAAGGAAAAAGGAAAGAGTCTCAGCCTGATTGTGTCCTCAGACACATTTTGAAAATATAAAGTGGCTCTGATCTCATCAAACTCTTTCAAATGTAGGTATGGTTCTTCAGATTCAAGCCCATGGAACTTAGGAAGGAGTTGGATAACCCCTGGCTTGATGTCCATATGTCCTATATTTTCAGGAAAAATCATGCATGAGGGCATACTCACCCCCGCTGGTTGTAAATAATCTTGTAAAGTACGTGGCGGGGGTGCTTGATACACCTCATTCTCATCCTGAATGTCCTCCACCCTAGGTTGGGGTAGAAGAGGTTGGTTCTCAGCCATCACTTCAATTAACTAAGGGGATTTCGAGTGGTGTCTAGTCCTGCGATGGATAGTCAACCCCTCAACCAATCCTTCTTCAGTCAAGAGACGTCGAGTGTTGTCACGGGCCCACTTGGGCATGAAACACTCACAACCCTTAATCAAATTTGAAACCTAATCCTAAGAAAGGAAAAGAAACTCTAGAAAGAAAGAGAGGGTTGGAAAGAAGTTACCAATTTAGAGTCCCTCAGTTAAAAACCTGCAAAAGAAAATAAAACAAGTCAGTTTTTAAAGAGAAAGTCTAGAATTAGAAAATCCTTAAAAAGGAAGATAAAAACAAACCAGTTTTTAAAAGAAGAAATTCCTAAAAGAAATTGAAAATTTCTAAAATAAATTAGGAAAGTCCTAAACTAGAAAGTAAGTTACTAAAAGAGATCTGAAAAATCGAAAGTAGAGAAAGAACTTACCGAATTAGAAATTTCTATCTTAAAGGCCTACAAAATAGGAAAGTTAGTTTCTAAACAAAAATTCTATAAGTAGAAAATTAGGAAACAAAAATAGATTCTAAAAGAGTTAGAATTAAAAAGTTACTAAAAAAACAAAAATAGAAAGTTTATTTCTAAAAAGGGAAATAACTAATCTAGTTTCTAAAAACAAAAGAGGAAAGTTTCTAAAAATAAACTATTTCCTACAAATAGGGAAATACTAGAATTAGAAAATTTCTAAAATTCAAACCCTAATTTTAAAAGTAGAAAAAGTAGAGAAATTAGGAACGAATTACCAATTTAGAAACTTATGTCAGGATCCTACAAAACAGGAAAACAAGTTAGTTCTATAAATCAAATAAAAATCTAAAACTAAAGTTAGTCAAATTCTAATCTTAAACTAATTCTAAACCTAATTAATTTCAGAAAATTGCAACCGTCAATCCCCGACAACGGCGCCAAAAACTTGTTCACTCCCCAAGTATAGGGTTGTGATGTAGTAATAAACTCGGTGAGACCGAGGTCGAATCCCAAGGGACTGATATTTGTACGTAATCTGAAAATATCTAGAACTAGAACTAGATTAAGATGAAATCTAAATCGAATGGTTTTTGAGGAATAATAGTGAAATATTACTCTAAAACTTAAGGAATTAAGAAGAAGGGAACTAGGGATTCAGATGAAGGAGACTAGGGATTCAGAGGATCCACTTGTAGAGATCAGGGAGATCTACGGCCAATTCATGAACTCAACTGGACTTCGAGTCCCATCTTCTTCCAGTTGGAAGATATACCTGGAAATCAATTCTGAACTTCATTTAATCTAGTTTTCAAGTGATCAGACAGGTGTAAATTAGAATGGATTCCATCACAAAACCATGCCCATGAGACAAAGCAAACAACAGAATTAAACCAATTCACAGCCAATCTGAGTGATGTATAAATGTCAGGAAGAGTTCCGTCATCCAATCATGTCCAAGGGGCAATGGTGAACAATAGGATTTCCTAGCTGCATAGTCACAATAAGGGAATGGATATACTCAAAGCCATCGCAAATATATTGTAATTTAAGTCACAATAAATCATTAAAAACTGGAAGCATTCCATGAAATCAACTAGCATCAAAATCAGTTTAACATGAATCAAGCCATAGGAGTACTCCCATCACGCCACAAGCTTCACCTCTAGCCCTAGCTAAGAGGTTTAGCCGACCATGATTAGGCTAAATCCAAAATAAACAAAAAGAAAAAGAAAAGAAAAAGAAAGAAAAAAAACAAATACTCTACTCTCTATCTTCCTTGTGATGCACGTCCAACCAAGCGCCCGAAACCGAGATTTTTTCCCCCTTTTTTCTTTTGTTTCTTTCTTTTTTATAACCTAAGATAGGACTCTGGCTTCTGGATTTATGCAGCAACAAATTGGAAGGAAATCATGCGTAAGGCGTATGCACGTTACGCAGTGAAAGTGCAAACCGCGCTTGCGTTTAGACTGAAGGATGGCTGTACAGGCTTGGCTTCGAAATTTCCTCATGGCTGGGGTCTCGGCTAGCGTGGGCTCCATAGGAATGGTTCAGATTGTTCATCCGATCAAGGATGATGGGCCACAGCTATCCTGAATTTTTAAATTTCTCCGGACTGCGTAAACAAGGTGCGTAACGCACCTACGCTGTTCTGATGGTGGGGCCCACATCGCTTTTGTTTTGATAAATCCACTCCATCTATTGAATGCATGTTGAAAAAATAACTGGAAATGGATGGTTTTGGCTATCTCTTGATGCGGCCCACCTGATCTATCGTTCGGTGATGATTTGACCCTTCAGCGAGCAAGAGAGCAGATTCTGACGTGTCTTGGGCCAAGATTTCCTAAGGTGCAGTCGATTTCTCCTCCTGAGTGCATTGGATGGATTGGATCAGCCGTTCGGATGATGAAGGTGGGTCGTTGATGTAGCAACGGACGGACCGTGTGCGGAGGAAAACAGAGAGCTTCCTTTTCTGTTTAGGAAACTCAGCTGGTGCGGATTGGGTTTGATTCCCTGTCGACACTGTAGGTGAAAGATCCGGTGGCCGGTCGGTTTTAAGCTGGCTTCAAGATGGACGGTGTGGATCTGATGCTTAGCTGGTCTTGGTGGGCCCATCAACTCCCGTTCGCCACTTCCTTCCGCATCAGGGACTGAAAAGGAGCTTTTCGTTTTGAATGGGAGTCGGGCCAAAGTCGGTTTGACCTGACTTTAGTTGCAATGCACGTCCAGTGCACTTGTACACGATGCACAAACTATTCAAGGTGGGGTTCGCTGTGATTTTTATGAGAAATCCTCTCCATCCATTCGTTTTTCCACCTCAATTAAGGGGTTGAATCCCAAAGTGAGACATATGCAGATGTCAGGTGGGCCCCGTATTGGCATTTCATGGCTAATCTGATCTTTGGGTCACTTCCACAGGGACCCACTGCCTAAAATTCGACGTGTACTGTTAATTTATGATCTTCTAGCCCTGTATGAAGTTTCAAGCCGATCAGACGATGGGAACCCTGTGATCTTGCATTCTGGACGTTTCTCAGGCCTGTTTGAAGTAAGCGGCCGGAATTTCACTGATCTCTAGTGTGTAAATCCTGTCGATCTCAGTCCCCTGTGGTCCCGTCCATTGCCTTGGTAATTCCTGAGTGTTAAATCCATGCTTTTAACATCCTTTTCGGTTTAAGCTCGTAAGTACACTCTGCATCACAAACACGATTAAATCAGCCATTAAACAGTATTATGCTTGTAGATGCAGGTAATAACTGGGGTCTAATATGCAATATTTGACCCTCAACAATCAACGTTTAATGGGAAAGATTTTTTATTTGTCTATCACTCGATTGAGCATTGTGTATGTTGTGAGTATGATCAATCAATTTTTGTAAAATGAATACTCACACCATCTTGAAGGTGCCTTTCCCATTTTTCATTATGTTAAGTCTAATCCTAGGAAGGTTTTATGTCGCTTGTGGTCATTTAGATATATGTGTCTATGTGATATGGATTGGCTTTTTTACACACAACCACACCCCACACACTCATGCACTCACCCACACCACATGGGCACTCGATCCCTAGCCTATGTGATATGGATTGGATGATTCCTCTAATGTCGTCACTCTACCACTAGTTTCTACACATTTGTTAGTAGAAATCTTTTTCTTGAAAAAGTAAGAAATACCTTGTTGTCGCTCACTCTTCCACTAAGGCTAAGTATTAGTTCATAAATTACAATACTAGCAAAATTTTCTAGCTTCATTCTTTCTCTCGGATATCAGTGTTAATGTTGGCTCTCTCCTATTTTGTTATACGGTCATAAGCAAGCTATCATATACATTACATTCAACCTTATTTTCCATGAATGTGCCAGGCATATTAGAGTTAATTCCCATAGTATTTATGAAAAGTTAGTGTCAGACGTTATCTATACTCCTCATTTGCTTCTGAAGCTCAAGTGGTAGACATCTTTACCAAAGTTTTCTCTAAGTTTCTTCTTGCTTATATATTTTCCAAGCTAGGAATGATTGACATCTATACTTTAGTTTAAGGCGGAGTGCTAGGTTTTATGTAGTGTGTGTAACTTTTGCAGTAGTCTCTCGTACTACCATATATTTTATCATTTTATAAATAGAGAAGAGAGGGAGGGCTTCACTTTCACCCAAATTTTCTTACCTTCAAATTAAAAATATAAAAAAAATAGACAAATGTATCAAGAAACCATTTTGAATTCCTGTGTGGGAGGTCGACAGTTGAGATTATTTTCCTACTTAGACGATTAGTGGAGAAATCCAGGGAGAAGAAAATATATCTCCACATAGTCTTGATTGATGAAGAAAAAACATACAATTGTGTTCTTAGAGAGTTCAAATCTGCTAAGGGTTCGAAAAGAAATAAGTTCCCAAAAGTCTGTTAGCATAATTTTTGGTAAGTAAGAGGGAGTGGTAACAAATGTGAAAACCACTAGTGAAGAGATAAGTGAGTTTCTAATTATTGTATGCTTGCACCAAGGGGTAGCATTAGGCCCTTATCTTTTTTCATTGATCATGAACGAGTTAACAAGGTATTGGTATGGATAGGTTTCGTGGTATTTATATTTGCAAATGACATGGTTTTGATTGTCGCGCATGAGGAGGTGAGGTGGTGGGGGATGAATGTTTTTTAATGTAAATCTTGTAAAATTAATTAGACTAAAATGAGATTATTTATGAATGATCCAACCTTTTATGGGAAGAGGGCATGCGGTGCTTTTTGTTTGTAAATGACATATTTTTAGTTAACGAGATGAGGGAGGGAGTAAACACAAATCAAAAACTATGAAACGATGCTTTACAATTTAAATGTTTTAAAATTAGTAAATAAAGGGTATTGAACACAATTTTAGTAATTGTAGGAGAGGAAACAAGAAATTACTTAAGATTTTTAAATCAAAAGGTACTAGGGTTGCCAATGGATCAAGTCTGAAACAGGTCCTAAAGTTCTTAGACCCAGTCTAATCGCACTAAGGGCTTGTCAGGTCGAGCTCTTTTGGGTACCAGTCTTGCTTTTCAGGACTCAAATTCGGTGCTTTTTAGGACCCAGATCCAGTTGAATTTTAGATATTCATTGGCTCTTTGGACCTTCATTTCAAGTTGAGTTCGAGTCATGACCACATCAAATATGGGTATTTCACATTGTCGGTCGACTTGCATGGTAGGCTGGACAATACACACCTATGCTAGTTTGACGAATGAGAGGCATTGTGCCTTGGCAAACCTCATTTTGTTATTGAATAATACATACAAAGATACATATGGTGGACCCAAAGCCAACTCGATTACTAAATGGGTATGAGAAATTAGACTCAAATCTGATAAAATCAGGTTGGTCCATTGGGTAACCCAAAGTTTTAGTACCCATTGACAGCCCTAAGAAGTACCCAAATGACCTTTTTTTATATCTTGGGTCCATAATTTAGTAGAGCCAATAAATGAAAAAGATGTTGCTCCTGGAATTAGAGTTGGATGGATGAATTGGAGATGGTATTCTATGTGATTACCATGTACCAATGAAACTAAAGGAAAACTTAGATGTTGTTAGTCAAGGAAAAACATTTTCATAGGATGATTATAGGTGGGATGGGGATATTGAGTGGGATGAGTGATGAGCCAAGGATTGACTTCGAAATGAATGAATTTGAGGGAACATAGGAGTAGTACTTATAGGTATTAGGATTAGGAAAAGTAGACTTAAATGGTTTATACATGTGCAACAAAGATCAAATATTGTTTGTAGATGACATAGTTTTGATTGACATGATAAGAGACCACAAAGCTAGATTTATGTAAGGGTGTTTTAGAATCTAAAAGATTTAAAATTAATTGGACTAAAACATAGCATATGCAGTGAAATTTAGTAACGATGTGAGTGGAAATGAGGAATTAGCTAAGCTGGTTGACTCAGAAGTTTTTACAATGACCACTTTTGATACCATAAGTCAATAATTCATGAGAGTAGAGAGATTAAAAAGAATGTTGCTAACAGAATTCAAACTGGGTGGAAAAGATGGAGATGTGCCAATGAAGTTTTATGTGATCATCATGTACCACCAAACTAAAAGGCATATTTTATAGGATAATTATATAAACAAACCCACTTAAGGAACATAATATTGTGAAATTAAGGGAAAACACATTTATAGAATGAGTGTAGCTAAAAATAAGGACGATGGATGAGTGGCAAGACTAAGAAGAATAAAATTAGAAGTAAATGAATTAGAAAGAACTTAAGAGCAACACCAATAGGTAATAAGATGAGGAAATATACACTTAAATGATTTAATCAAAGACTAAAAATTACACTTGTTAAAAATTAGTTAGTACAAGTTGAAGGCTTCAAAAAGGTAAGGGGAAGGCTCAAAAGGACGTGGGAGGGGATAATAAGAAAATACTTGAGAATCCATGGTTTAGTTAATGATATGGTTTGTAGTAAAGTAGAAAGGGAACAAAATTCATTTGACTAACCACAATTAGTTGGACCAGGTCTTAGTGATCTTAATGATAATGACAATTATTTTAAGATAGTTTTTTCTCCGGACCATAGCTTGTAGCATCAATGGGTAATTACAATAAAGTAATGCAACCTTTCCCACATACACTCATCGAAACAACATTTTTTTATTTAATTTTGAGAATTGTAAAACAAGTACAATACAATTATTTTAAGATAGTTTTTTCTTCCCACCATAGTTTGTAGTATCAATTGGTAATTAAAATAAAGTAACACAACCTTTCCCACATACACACATGGAAACGAATTTTTTAAAATTTTAATTTAAGAAGTGAAAAACAAGTACAATACAACTTAGGTGCATGTGATATTTCTCATGCAGGTATTTGCTCGCTCCTTGGTCACCACTATTCACAGGAAGAACATGTGCTAATTTGGGAAATAGCTATTTTTGTTACAGTGGTGCATAACATGGCCTCTTTATTGAAGATGACCATGCACAAAAATTAGGTGGGTCCACTCATCAAGCTAGCTGAATGTTTGACCTCTGGTGAAGTTAATGAACCAAGTTATCAGTCCCATTATTTTGCCTATTATCATATTCACATAGAAGAACATCTTATGCACCGTTAAGATGCAATAAATGGTTCATGGATCAAGCTGTCTTTTAAGACTATAAATATCTATCACTGGTGGAATCAGCACTACAAAGGGTACTAACAAGTCTACCTCTACAAATACTAGGCCGTGTTTGGAGATTCGTTGTACAACAGTTGCAGCTCTATACAAAATGGCTCTCCCATATATATATATATATATATATATATATATATATATATATATATATATATATATATATAGTAGTGGTCTCTTGCGAACCTGTACCGCAAGGAGGTTGTATGCAAACCTTCATGTAAGCGGGAGGTAATAAGAACAGATGGCATTTAGCCGCATTGACTGAGAGTCTTAAAAAAATGGCTCTCTCTTACACTCATGCGGTGATCGATGCCAAGTTGAGTAGCGAGACTTGAAGTGATGTCCCCAAGCTTTGTGGGCCCACCTTGATGTATTTGTTGCATTCACACCATCCATCCATTTCTAGAGATTATTTTAAGACATGAGAAAAAGAATGAGCAGATCGAAAATTGGGTTAGACTTGTTTGTACGATTGTGTGTACTTTGCTTGATTCGTCTTGGAATATTTATGTGATTTCCAGCAACATAGTCCACGTGAGATATTGATCTACTTCATTTTTGGGCCGTGTTCTAAAATGACCTGGAGGTGGACCCAAATTCACGGATCCACCAAAGGGGTGCTGATTAGGTACTACCCCGCTTGTTCAATGATCGAGATAGGCGAAGGCTCCGAGGGCCATTGAATTGTCACTATGATATATGAGTTTTATCCACACCATCCATCTACTTTTCCATATCATTTTATATTACGATCCCAAAAATAGCAAGTATCCAATGCTCAAATGGACCACACAGTAAGGATTAAATTCCAACTATTGAAAAATTCTTAAGGACCACATAAGTTTTGGACCAAGATGAAATTTGTTTTATATCTTCATGTAGGTGTATATGACCATATCAACAGGTTGGATGGAAACTAAACGACATGGTGGACCCTAAGAAGGTTTGAATGGTGAGTGTCCTTAACACCACTGCTTCCCTTGTTGTGGTCCACTTGAGCCTTGTATATGTTTTACTTTTGTCAATTAATCTAAAATGATATGAAAATTTGGATGGACATGGATAAAATGCATACATGACTGTGGCCCCTTAGTAGCCCTCAGACCCTCACCCTATCCCAGCTCGCGCAGAAACGGATTGGCTACTCCCCTGGTCGGTGCTCTGTGGGCCCCACCATGATGTATGTGTTTCATCTACGCCATCTGTATATTTTTATAGATCATTTTATGGTATGATACAAAAAATTAGGTATATCCCAGTCTCAAATGGACCACATTACAGGAAACAGTGTTGAATGAAAGTCAACCATTAAAGACTTTTTGGGGCCATAAAAGTTTTGGATCAAGCTGATCTTTGTTTTTCCCCTTCATCTAGATACGTATGACCTAATCAACAGATTAGATGTCAAATAAACAGTACAATGGGCCTTAGGAGGATTTTAATGGTGCACATCCCATCACTATTTTTTCCTGTGGTGTGGTCCAACTGAGATTTATATCCCTCTCTTTTTTTCTTTTTTCTTTTTTTTGGATCAAGCCTTAAAATGATCCGTAAAAATGGATGAACAGCATGGATGAAAAACATACATGATTGTGGGTAGAGGTGGGCAAGTTGGATCCGATTCGGTGGATCCGACCCGACTCGATACCGTTCCGAACAGAACCGATGGTCTGATCGGCCATGATCAAATCTGTCCATCGAGATCCGGTTGTTTTTCGGATCGGATTCGGATAGGGGTGTATTCGAACAGAACCGATCCGAAACCCGGACCGAAAGGGTCCGACCCGACCCGACCCGGGATATAAATATCCCTCATTTTTGTAAAATTCTTTCTCCATGCATCTTTAGCTTTTTGTTTGACGCCAAAAAACTCCGCCCAATGTACACCTGAGCCCCAACTCTATTTCTCTATCTCTCTTTATATCTGTCTCTCTGTCACTCCCTTTTTGTTGAAGAAGAAGGTAAGAAGAAGGTTAACCAGATGTCTTGCGGTGAGTTTTGAAATTTTTATAGGATTTCTTTGGTGGAGAGAAATATACAGGGAGAGCCGTTGGGTTTTGGGGCTCGATTTCTACGCTGGAGAGGGAAACAGAGAGAGAGTAGTAGCGGGCATGGTTGGCATACAATGATTTAGCTGCTGGTTTTCGGAAGCATATTGGCTGGTGTACGAAGTGGATCTGCCGGTGTAACGTTAGCAAGCTCTGTGGGTCTGATTACAAGGTATGTATTATATCCAAACTGTCTATTCATTTGGCAATATCGTATTAACGCTTGAGACCAAAATTAAGACATATCTAACTATCAAGTGGACTACACTACGGAAAGTAGTGGGGGATTGAACGTCTACCATTGAAACCCTTATTGGGTTCACAGAGGTTTTGGATCAATATGAAATTTGTTTTTCCTCTTCACTGAGGTCTTTGTGACCTTACGAACAGATTGGATGAAAATAAACGCTATGGTGGGCCATACAAATTGTTCAACGGTGAAAATCATTATCTCCGCTTCTATTTATGGTGTGGTCCAGATGATCTTCGGATATGATTCATTTTTTGGATAGTGCTCTAAAATGAACTCTAAAAACAGATGAATGGTATAGATTTACTAAATACATAACTGTGGGCCATGTAGCTTTGATCTCCTTTGAATCGTTCGTACAACTCGGAGCTCGAGGAGCGTCAGGGCTCGTCTTCGAACGACATGTACAGAGCACCTGTACAGCTGCCAGCTGGTAGGAGCTAAGCCTATACGGATTGGCTACTCCCCCTGACACCAACCATTGGTTGATGGTCGGTGCTCTGTGGGGCCCACCATGATGTATGTGTGTCATCCATGCCGTCCATCTATTTTTATATATCATTTTATGATATGATAAAAAAATGAATTATATCTCAATATCAAGTGGACCACATTACAGGAAACAGTGTTGAATGAATTTTGACCGTTAAAAACGTTTGGTGGCCATAAAAGTTTTGGATCAAGCTGATATTTATTTTTTCCCTTCATCTGGGTCTTTATGACCAAATCAACAGATTGTATGTCAAATAAACAGTACAGTGGGCCTTACGAGGATTTTAATTGTGAATATCCCTTCATTATTTTTATCTTGTGGTATGGCCCATTTAAGATTTTTATCCCTATCATTTTTTGTACCAAGCCCTAAAATGATCTGTAAAAATTGATGAACGGTAGGGATGAAACACGTACATCTTGGTGGGGCCCACAGATCATCGACCGGAGTAGCCAGTCCGTTCGCACTGTACATAGAGCAGCTTTATAGCTGGTAAATAGCCTGGTAGGAGCTATATCCTCTAAGACAGGACAGCAAGAGCTATAGCCTATAGCTATAGCCAATATAGGAGTACTTGTAAAATTAAAAGTAGATTTCGTACCGTGTTAGCCGAGTAAATTATGTGGCCCATATTGAATTTTTTGGTTTATCCAAACCGTCCATCAATTTTTTCAGATGATTTTAAGGATTAATGCTAAATTTTAAATATTTCTAATAATTAAGTAGATCACATCATACGAAACAGTATGAATAATGATTTTTACACCGTTGAAAAGAACGGCAATCCGACCCTTGGCAAATCTGATCCGACTCGGTTGTCTTGACCGGAACGGACTCGGATCGACTCAGGCCAGGAGGGATTAAGATCTATTCGGGTCAGATGACCCTGACTCGGCTTCGGATCTGATCGGGTTCGGGTCCGGCCCTGCATATTTCGGTCCTGGTCGAGTAGGACCCAATCCGGTCCGACTCGGTCCGATGCCCAGCTCTAATTGTGGGGCTTACACAGGAACGAGGCAGGGGAGCAGCCGATCCGTTTCCCAAGCGGACGCGGATTTCCTGCAGAAGCCTTTCGACTGACAAGTTGAGTAGCGAGACTCGCTATTGAACTGACGTCACCAAGTTTTGTGGACCCGACCATGATGTGTGTGTTGTCTCCATGTCGTCCATCCATTTACAGATATAATTTGAAGGCATGAGCCAAAGAATGATACAGATCCAAAGCTTTAGTAGAGAAAACAGAGGGAAGATTTATGCCCACCGTTGAAACTTTCGTAAGGCCCACCGTGATGTTTTTTCGAAATCAAACCTGTTCGAAAGTTAACAAAGACATTAACGAACGGAAAACACAAACATCAGCTTGATCGAAAACTTTTGTGGCCTTTAGAAGTTTTTAACGGGGCATCACTCTCCTCACTTTTTTCTATGGAGTGGTCCACTGGAATTTTGGATGTGACTCATTCTTTGTATGATACCCTAAAATGATCTATCCAGATGGATGGACGGCTTGAATACAAAATATACATCATGATGGGACCCACAGAACTTGGTAGCGTATCTACCCCATCCATCCGTTTTGTATCCACACCGTCCATCCATACATCATGATGGGACCCACAGAACTTGGTAGCGTATCTACCCCATCCATCCGTTTTGTATCCACACCGTCCATCCATACATCATGATGGGACCCACAGAACTTGGTGACGTGTCTACCCCATCCATCCGATTTTGTATCCACACCGTCCATCCATTTGTAGAGATCATTTTATGGCATGAGCCAAAGAATGAATCAAATGGAAAGCATGAGTAGACCCCACCACAGAAAACAGCGGAGAGAGAGTACTGACGCTCACCATTAAAAACTATTAAGGGCCAAAAAAGATTTTGATCAAGCTGATATTAGTGTTTTCCATTCTTTAATGTCTGTTAACTTATGAATAGGTTGGATCTTAAATAAACATCATAGTGGACCTCAGGAAGGTTTCAACGATGGGCGTCTCTCTCTCTATTGTTTTCTATGGTGGGGTCCACTCCAGCTTTTGATCTGCTTATTATTTTTCTCTTGTCCTAAAATGATCTCTAAAAATAGATGGATGGTGTAGATACAACAAATACATCAAGGTGGGCCCATAGAACTTGGTGACGTCCCTTCAAGTTTCGCTAACTTGGCATCCCTCGGCGCCCGTGACTGTGAGTGGAAGAGTCTTTTTTTTTGTTTTTTCAAGACTCCCTCTACCTGCGGCTGAATCTTAACGATTCTCGTCATCTCATGGCTTACAAGAAGGCTCATATATAATCTCCTTAATGTACGGCGCACAGGAGACCACTATTATATATAATCTTAACGATTCTCGTCGTCTCATGGCTTACATGAAGGCTCATCTATAATCTCCTTAATGTAAGGTGCACAGGAGACCACTACTATATATATATATATATATATATAAAGAACTTCCCATGAGGTTGAGTTGTATGGGCCCTACCGTGATGCATGTCAAACATCTACCCCATCAGTCAGATGCACCATCCCATGGTAGACCACGCGCTTAAAAATCAAGTCAATCCATAATTTGGATGGGCCACACCACATATAAAAGTTGAGAGGGGTTATCCTCCCATTAAAACATTCATAATCATTTGTTGGGTCCACCGAGATGAGGTTCACAAATCCAGCCCATCCATTATGTGTGTCCCACTTGGATGAGGGGTCAAACCAAGTTTCAGGCACATACAAATTTTAGGTCGGCCCCGAAGTGATTTTATATGTTTTAAGCATGTCTTCACATGATTTTAGATGGTATGGCCCACCTGAATTACGTATACGGCTGAGTTTTTGGATATCCTATAATTTAAAGAGGACCCATCAAATGCACCGTGTTGATGTTTGACACGCATCACGGTAGGGCCCACACAACTCAACCTTATGGGAAGTTCCCATGAGCTCGACCGCATAGAACCATTTCCCATATATATATATATATATATATATATAACCTTGGATGAGTGGTAGGAGAGGCCTAACAGGTTACATTAAGAGGGTCATGCTACAAGAGTCACCTTATCTGTTCATTTGAACTAAAATGATATTTCAATAATTAACGGTCGTTGTTCACCTTGAACGTGGCATGTCAATGCCCTACACCATGCCACAGAGCATGGCCATATGCAGACGGTCCAAAACCATGACTTGAACCTTGGCAAGGCAAGGCCCAAAATCTTTTCCTCTACTCACTATTCCTTTTTTAGGATATGGTCAAATATTTTTGAAATTCAACCTGCAAATCGTTACTATATTGAAAATTTTCAATATTGAGATGTCATAAGGCATACCACATACTTACTCGACAGACACGCATACGGAAGTGTTAACATCTCCACCTTCATGGAAAATCAAGCAATGTCCTTGAATGCTTCAAATTGAGACGTGGGGAGCTAGCATACCTCTTCACACACGCATACGAGAATATGAAAAGGTCTGTGTCCGCATCATTATAGGATGATATGTACACAAAGCTTTGAATTGAGACATGTCAAATCATAATCAATCTACAGCTACCTGTTCATTTTATAAAATTAGGGGCAGGCTCTGATGCAAAGGAATCATGCCCATCTGATTAATATCCAAACCAGCATCATTCTGTAACGCTAAAATAGTAGAGTTTTTTTTTTAGAAGAACATAAGCCCATACAAGATTTGCAGCATGACTTCAAGAAATGAATGGATTCCATTCATCGTTGCACACACGCGGGCTTATCAACTATTTCCTTTGAATATGGACTATCAAACAAATACAAAGTTCCCAAAAAGTTAAATAATAATAATAATAATAATCATAATCATAAGCCATATATAGGATGACTAAGATGTTCTTAACTAATTAGGGTCAGCTACGCAAATGTTGAATCTTGTTCTACTGTTTGGATTCAAATAAAGCCAGACATAAGTACTTGTCCATGTTTTGTCAATCCTCTTATGCATAAAAAAACTTACGCATGTTTTGTCAATCCTCTTATGCATAAAATTTTTAGCACTTTTAGACAGTCTAAAACACATGACCTTTAAAGCATTGAAAAAAAAATGGCTAATGGTCCACATTTGGTAAGAGGAGAAGAGACAGGTGGAACTACTTTTCCATGGTGCACATCATGAAGAGCATTTTTTAGCCATGGGTATGCAGGGCTGTCAATGGGCCACACTCAAGCCTATCAAAATTAATATTTTGAATAGGTCCAGCCCAATGGCCCAGTCTGAAACAGTTCAAAATCAAGCCAATGCCAACCGCAGACCCGCCCATTAACAGCACTATGGATATGTGACATGTTCTCAATGTGCCACATGTGCTACCACCCATATTAAGCTCCTCGTACGTGCTATGAGGGACCGAACTATATAAGTCATGACAATATATTACATCTAGTTCCCAAAACATGTCCATGGATAGCCTGTCAGACAACTTGTACCCAATCCAAATGACTATTCCTCAAGTGTGCAACATCCATAGTAGGGCCCATCAATTTGATGCCTCCTCTAATCTATGAAGGGGCCGCACTTGTAGCAACTAGATGCATTTTACGTGATGCACCAGAATCCATTATCTCTGGTGGCTGGAGAACTCGAAAAGTCCAGAACAAAATTATTTCTGGGTTGGACTCGAACATTCCACAACATAACCTAAGGGAAAAAAACGAAAAAAAAAAACCCTAGCATCTGAAACAAAACATGGACCATTTTAAATTTATAAACAGATAGGATTTACCTGAACAAGTGCATCAGATCTTTCAAATCAAAATGAATAAAAAGCCGTGGTTATGTAACACAACACATAATGCACATGCCCAGATTGCTAAGTATGCTGACCACCGGTAGTCTTAAAATAGAAGGACACAGGAAAACACGATCTTGGTCCAGACTCCTGAGATGCCTGAAATACTTGACAAATAAGAAAACAAGAAGATACGGTGATCCAAACATCTGCATCAGATCAAGGGAAATTGGTTCTCTTCAGCCATTTTTCTCTCCAATACCATCTTTAACATTTCAAAGTACCAAAATCTATAAAAGTAGACGATAGTTGCAGCATCACATTAAACTCCTTACATGATGACAAACCTTTAGGATTTGATTCAGCAACAATGTCCAATGCTGAAATTTCAAATCTCTCATAGTTCAGAAAGATACCTGCAGGCTGCTCTTTGTGACAGTTCAATGCTCATATTCTGGGGCACTCAAGGGGTGGCAGAAGCCCACAGGCACTGAAATAAAACCAATACAAACAGTTCAGCTGAAGAAACAGCATAAAGTTCAAAGCAAAGCAGACAAATCATTCAGTATGTCAGAAGAAGGGAATTTTTCTTGTAAGGTTGACCTTACTGTAAGAATGTCCTTGTTAAGGTTGACCTTACCATGGATCTCTGCGGGCCTACCATAACCTGTGGCAGACACCTGAACCATGCATCTGGTGAGTCCCCTCCAGGTGATGGGGGTGGACCACACCATATCAAAGACTGGAACAGTGCAAAATCATGCCTAAGACATCTAGAATCATTTCACTATTGGAATAGCCTGAAATTTTGTGGGAACCCTCGTCCAGGAGGGACAACCACAATAGATGGGTATGATACCTGAACCACATCCTGGTGGGCCCCACAAACAATCAAGAAGGTTTTAATGGGTGGGCATCCATTCTCAAATGTTTCCTGTCATGTGGCCCATCTAAGTCATGGACCAAACTGGATTTCGACTCTTAAGCATAAAATGGGGGATCGCATCTTGAAGGACAGGATCGATGTCCAACACATCATGGTGGGACCCACGGAGCTCAACCTTACCATAACTTACATTAAGGTCGACCTTATAGGAACATTTTCCATCATGCTTTTGTTGGCAATTATACATTCAGATCTTTGAAATTTTTTTTTTTTTTTAAAAGGTTCCCAATTCACTACCCCAAAATCACCATTCAAGTCACAAAAATAGAGAGATGAATGTTGATTATAGAATCGGAGCCAGGTGCAAGGTATTCAATAACACCAATGGCGGCCACAGCCAGCCCTATGGTTGTTATGATATGAGCCATAATGGCGATTACAGCCCATTTCGTAATGGTCAAAAAACTTTTTCAAGGGAGAATGTATCAGCCCTGCATTGGACGACATTATGGGGCTGTATCAGCCATTACGAGCCTTTTTTTTTTCCCCCAGAGTGGGGGATACAGCCCCATATTGTGCAACGATTCCCACCATTACCATTACGTAACCATTTTTCAATACCATGCATAGGTGGATGAGAGGAAGACATGTCTTTGGAGTTCAATGTGATTGCCACATCACCAATAAGCCTAAAAGGGACAATTTATATAACAGCTATAAGACCAGTCGTGTTTTATGGGATGGAATGTTGGATTGTCAAGGCACAGGATGTTCATAGAATTTATAGCTGAAATGAGGATGTTGAGATGGATGAGTGGTAAGAAGGATAAAATTAGAAATGAAGGCATTCAAGGTATCTTGAGCAGCCTGAACAGGGAAAAAGATGAGGGAAAGTAGACTTGGAAGTTTGGCCAAGTGCATTGGAGACCAAGAACTGTAATGATTAGGCATAAGTTGGTTCAAGTTTGAAGGCTATAAAAGGGCATGGGGAAGGCACAAAAGGACACATGTGGAGGTAGTAAGAAAATATATGATGACCTGTGGTTTGAGTGAGGCTATGGCCCTTGACAGAGTGAAATGCCTGAAAAGGATACATGTAGCCAACCCCAATTAGATGGGATGAGGGTGGTGGTGGTGGTAAAGTTCCTAAACCATGTAACCAACTTACCATGACCAACACCAATGCAAATGATGTCCCAGAGGTCATATTAACGATGCCGTTGCCTGGATCTATCAGCATCATCACTGCTGTGGTTCTCATACCTACTTCCCCTTGACCGAGAATCATCATATCTGGTTCTCTTAGTATCCCTCTCAGTCTCTCTTCCATTTCTTCTTCTTCTGTGCTCTTCATCATCGTATTGTGCACGAGCGGACCTCTTTTCTCCTGATTTATTCAAATTCATATGTTCTTCTGTCTTTTGGTCATTATCATTTCTATGGTGCCTGTTGCCCAAGTCAAGTTCACCTCTATGCCTTCGCTCTGTCGCTCCCAAGTCCTTGTTTCTTGACTTCGAGTTCAGTTGCTCACTATGGTCCTGTTGCTCACTGTGGTCCCCATCTTCAAGCTTCCTCTTTCCTCTTGTTTCTTGGTTTCCTTGGCCCATGTTCAGACTTTGGTACTCTTCTCTCTTTTGATCATCACAGTTTTTGTACTCCCTGCTACCAGAGTAAAATTCACCTCTCTTTTCTCCCTGTGCCTTATCAGTCTCTCCAACATCCCTATCTCTCTTTCGATCATCATGGTTTTTGTACTCCCTGCTACCAGAGTAAAATTCACCTCTATTTTCTCCCTGTGCCTTATCAGTCTCTTCAGCATCCCTCTCTCTCTTTCGATCATCACGGTTTTTGTACTCCCTGCTACCAGAGTAAAATTCACCTCTATTTTCTCCCTGTGCCTTATCAGTATCTCCAACACCCCTCTCTCTCTTTCGATCATCACGGTTTTTGTACTCCCTGCTACCAGAGTAAAATTCACCTCTATTTTCTCCCTGTGCCTTATCAGTCTCTCCAACATCCCTCTCTCTCTTTCGATCATCACGGTTTTTGTACTCCCTGCTACCAGAGTAAAATTCACCTCTATTTTCTCCCTGTGCCTTATCAGTCTCTCCAACATCCCTATCTCTCTTTCGATCATCACGGTTTTTGTACTCCCTGCTACCAGAGTAAAATTCACCTCTATTTTCTCCCTGTGCCTTATCAGTCTCTCCAACATCCCTATTTCTTGATTTCGATGCCGGTTGTTCATTGTGGCCCCCATCTTCAAGCTTCCTCTTTCCTCTTGTTTCTTGGACTCCGTATTCTCTGTCCCTACCATCTCTTGAGGACTCGGAGCGATTTGTTTTGTCCAATTTCCTTGCCATATCCAAGCTTTTCCTCTCCAGAATATCAGTGTCATATTGCCCACCAGCTCTCTCTTTCCTACCATCATCTCGCCCATGTGTCCGAGAAGCAAACGTCTGCCCTTCTACAGAAGATCCATGTCGCTTCCTGCCATCCATGCGATCCACATCTTCCTTGTACCCTCTACCGCTCTTATCCTCACCAGCCTTTTTCCGAATGCGTCTGTCATGGCTGCTATCACTGCTGCTGCCAGAATCAAAATCGCTACTGCTGTCAGAAGAAGCATCTGTGCTGCTCTCACTGTCACTGGTTAAAGAATCTCGCTCCCTGTTACTTTTTCCATGTTTTTCCATATGATGTTCAGTATTCTTCCTGCCACTGTCTGTGTCAGATTCATCCTCATCAGTATCATGTCTCCTTTTGTGGTTCCTACCTCTCTCCTCTTTGTCATTTTTCCTTCCTCTATCAGAATCAGCTGCATAGTACTTGCTACTGCCTTTTCCGTGTGATGCATTACCATGTTTCGAGCCGTCATTTCCAGCATGTCTCCTACCGCTGTCGGTGTCAGAGTCACCACTGGTTTCATCTCTTCTGCTGCGCTTCTTATATTTTTCCACTTCTTTTCTTCCATTTTTCCTCCTGCTATCAGAATCAGATACATCCTCCTCAGAATCATGTCTTCTGGATTTTCTCTGGTGTTTCCCCATTAAGTCACTCTTGGTTTGCATCTCCGTACCTGAATCAGAAACATCCTCTGAATAATGTCTACGGCAATCTTTTGCATAGTTCTCTGCTTCTTTCTTTGCATTTTGCCTGCCTACATCACTGTTAGGATCAGATAAATCATTTTCAAGCTTTGTACTGCTTTTCTTGTTCTTCTCACGATGTTTGTTGCTTTTCTTGCTGCCACCAACATCAGAATCGTCCTCAGAATCATGTCTCCTAGTAGTTTTCCCATGTTTCTTTTTTGTCCTTTTGGAATGTTTATCACTGCTATCACTATCAGAACTGTACCCATACACTTTCTTTCTGCTGCCTTTCTTTTCTTGGTGCTTTGGCTCATCTATTTCATCTCTCCGGTCCTCCATCTTTTTATTTTTCACAGCATCTTTTTCAGTTTCCAGGTCATCTTCCTTCCTCACTTCTCTTCTGCTGTTCTCTCTATCCGAATCAACGTGTTGATATTCACCTTTTCCCCCTTGTTTGGGACTGTCTTTTGGGCCATTTTTACGGTCTTCTCTCAGTTCCTCATCATCACTTTCTTCAGCTCCTGACTCAAATGCTTTGTCCTGCTTCTTTTGCTCTTGAAGCCCTTGTTCAGAGGTTTCATCTTCTCTGATAATACCAAGAGCAGCTCTTAAAGTCTCCATCTGCCTCTCCTTTCTAGCAGCAATTTGGTGGGTTTGTGTATCTGAAACCCTGATCAAGCCAACCCAGGTAAATGCAAGATGTTAACAATTTCCAAACCACAAATCAAATAGTGCTTAGTAACCATAAGGTAAAAATCATGGTAGATAACAGATACTGATAATTGTTTCAAAGATAAGCAAACAAGTTGCCACGAACTATTAATTAGTGATTTGCAGCCATAAAGCAGACAGTGGTGAGTGACCACAGATACTGAAAAATGTTTCGAATACATGCAACCAACTGTTGTTGTTTTTTTTTTAAAAAAAATAAAATTGTGTGTGTTTCTTTTACTTCAGCAGACAGCCAAGTGTAGTCATTATCCAACCATAACCACGTCAAAAGTAAATTTGCCAGGATAAAAATTATAAGTAATTGGCACCAGTAAAGACGAAAAATGGCAAAAAATAAAAATAATAAGTAATAACAAAATAATTGTCCAGGACCTTAATAAAAAGAGCAACACCTTCGTAGAGGAGCATTTGGACCAATGCCAACAAACTTCCAATACTAGCTTTTTCGAGTGTTATGTACATGGGTGAGATAACTAAGAAGGGTTGAGAAGCTTTAAGTCATCTCTCTCCAGGGATGTAATTATTGAAATCAGACTGACTCAATGCTATTACTTTGAGTGGCTGTTACTGGAACTCTGACAACTCTGCTTCATAGTTAGTGAAATTCAAGAATTAGCATCTTCATTCGTTTTATGCTTCCTTTTTTCTCATCCACTTCTGCCTTAATTGATTTTTAAAAATTTTTTTTTTGAAAAATAACTACATTAAAGTTTCATGATTTGTCAAAAGAAGAAAAAGTAAGAATTAAATAAACATTCAGCCATACTCGATATCATCATTGTTCAGTACAAGACCATTTTAATATGATCTACAACAGAAAGCGCCCATTTGGATGGCTCATAACTGACAAAATAATAGATTAAGAACAGAAACTATTATAGCATAATCTATGATGACAAAAAATGGTGTTCAGAAACCTCACTTGAATTATTATTTAATGTTTTTTTTTTTTTTGAAAGATGGAATTATTATTTAATGTTTCTTCGGTTTATTATAATTTTTATGTACTAAAAATGCCATATTACAGTCTTTCATTAAGCTTTGAAGAACTACTGACTAATGACAACTGTTGATACAGAAATTTGATTCACCCTTTTTGCCAAATTGCTAGACCTTCAAACACCTGCACACGAAGAAGACAACGGAGACCCTGGCTACAACAGGGGATCCTCCGAAGCCAAAGTTAGGCTACGAATCTAGGTCTAGTAGCGTAGATGGGTTTTTGGGTCAGATTTTGCGTACCTTTTAGTGTAGACAGGTCCCCTATTTAAAGTGTAGAGGGGTCATTGTTGGGACTAGAGACAGTTCTCGATCACAGGTGCAATCTTCGCGTACGTTTCTCAACCATTACACGGGATTTGTGGAGGTGATAAGTGTTGAAGTGGTTGGCCCTATAATCATGTAATGGATGGTCGGGGCTGAGCTGAGCCGAGCCGAGCCCTCCATCAATCAGGTTGAGGCCGAGTTGAGCCGAGCCCTTGATCAATCGGGCCGATCGCCATGGTTGGCTCAAGGTGAACTTCTGAGCTGATTGTCGCTAGTTGGCTAGTCAATTCCTTGGCCTATCCGTGTTTGGGCAAGGGGAACAGGCTTGTCTTCTCAGCGAAATTTGTCGTTTTGGATGGCCATTCTCTTGATCTTGTCAGACTGATTGGTCTCTCGATCGTCTTATGGTCATACAAATCTAGACATTCCTCAAAGATCATATAAGCTTGGTAGAAGCTCGGAAATGTGTGGTACTGAGGCCTAGGCTCGGGAGTTCGGTGCTTGCACTTTCTTCAGATCGATCTGATACAGACGGTCATTTAGGAACTCCTTGGTCA
This sequence comes from Magnolia sinica, assembly GCF_029962835.1. Classification (NCBI taxonomy): domain Eukaryota; kingdom Viridiplantae; phylum Streptophyta; class Magnoliopsida; order Magnoliales; family Magnoliaceae; genus Magnolia; species Magnolia sinica. Next base: position 94,081,414 of record NC_080578.1, read on the forward strand.
TGATCAATCCTGACCTGACCTAATCGTTTAGGAGCTCCTTGGTCATGATCAATACTGGCCCGACCTTTCAACCTCGAACTACGGAGTGCATGTTCATAAGTCCGAGCCGACCTCCTAAGGGGTCATACCATTTTCAGCTATCAAAATAACTATAGTCCTAACATATAAAAATGGCTCTCCCCAGTCTGCTACTGAATTAGCCACCCCTTCCTACATGAGTAAGTGAAATTAGCCCATCAGCAAGATATCTGATTTCACTAAAAACTAAATACAAAGCTACAGCTCAGTTCCTGCATCATTCACCCAGACAACAACTTTGATAGAATCTCCATCCACAATGACCTTCCCTTGACATTGGCAGCAAATGTGCGAAGAGCTTCCACTACTTGCACTATTCCCAGTCCCAGAGCAATAATATAACCTGAAAAAAGCCATATGAATGCAACCTTTCGATCTCTTGGGACCCCTCCAATGCTGGCCAGTATTGCCAAAAAGTTGTTTTTGAACCATTTTCCTTTTGCCCCTAGGGGAACATTCCATTAAGCATCTTACACAGGATGTATCAACAATATGACATTGTTTTTGTTTCACGGAACAACAACTGCCCATTTAAGCTTGTAACCATTGAACCCATCTCAATTGGGATCAAACACAAAAATACCGGCAAATTCCATAATCGAGTTAGCAGATCAAACCATAGTTTGCAAACGCTGCTGATTGACCCAGCATTTCCCCAATTCAATTCGACAGGGCCACTTAATTAGGTGATTTGGACAGAGAAACTAGGCGTGCCCTAGTTCAGACCAAAAACCACCTTCGTTTCCTGAGTCCAAGACCTGGTTCCAATGCAAGACTCGACCAAATTTCTTGAGTCCTGACCTGTTTGTATTAATGAAGAAGTTTTTTTTTTTAAATTTCTTTTCTTGTCTCAACATGAAGGGGAGATCCCAAAAGATATCTCCTAGATTGGAAGATCAAATCCCGTTGTTGATTTGATGGATCCTACCATGAACATGAGAGCCTACCAAATCTCTAATTACACTGATTATCATTATGAGATTATTCTATAAAAATCAGCAAGGGTCTCTTTGGTTAGGGGATGCTATGAAATAGGATCACTGTTCAGAGTATCCCCAATATTATCTCCATCTCCAGCTCCAGCTCCAGCTCCAGCGATACCAATAACACTAGCAGTGATACCGATAACACGAGTAGTATTAGAAATTCCAAGTTTCGGTGATGTATCGTTAAGTATCGCCAATGCATCACAGATATTTTTTACCGTAAATTCCAGGTGTTGCTTGTATCACCAATGTATTGATATCTCCAATGTATCGCCAATATTTTCAACTGTGCAAATTCCAAGTGGCACTTGTATCGCTAGTGTATTGATGATATTTCAATTATATCGCCAATGTATCTATATCACCAAAAATCTACTTATTAAAAAAATTCCATTTCAAAATTTTTCTATGGGTGCGTAGTTGTATGCAATGATCAGATTGTCAACGATATTATTATTAATGCAACACGGGTGATATCGAGACCACATTCTTTCGTCTCCTTTTCAGTTGTTGATGATTTCTCGGCAAAATATCGCGTGTTGGTGATATTCTAAAATATTGATGGATGTTTGGATGGAAGGTAGGATGGTTGGATGGATAGATAGGATGATTGGACTGATTTCTTACAACAACACATGCTTTTAAGCCCCCCCATTAAATGAGAACTTATTATGAATGCATTCTTTTTGCAATTTTTTTATTCCTAAAAATGCAAATATGTGTATTTTAGCATCTCTTGAAGTTTCACGGAAAATGTCCACTGCCCCTCATTTCCTGTTATTGGCGATATTGATATTATTTCCGCCTTCCCGGCCAGCGAAACTAGTAGCGATACTGATACTTCGAACACTGATCAAGATTAAGCTTAATCATGATTTTGGAAGGCCCCATGCACTCCATGTTGGATTCACTGCACCAAAGCATGATTTCCTCTGCATAAATGCAATTATGGAAGTTCTAGAAAAACGAAAAACAAAAACGATGCTACTTGCAATTATGCAGAGGAAATGTTGCTGTAGTGCAGAAAATCTGACAAGAGGGCACTGGGGCTGCCAAAATCATGTTAGACTTAATCCCAACTATGGAGGATCCCCTGCCCAAATGGGCACTAAAGTTTATTTTCTTGACCCACCCGGTCAACCTTATTTAGTGACAGATCATGTCCCAACCCGAGTCATCGTTTGCAACCTATGGATCAAACTAATCCCACATCCAGCAACAAAACGGTTAGCTTTATGAATCCCCACTTCTGTTTGGATTTCAAGTCCAAGATTTAACCAATCACACCACAAGGATTTCAGAAATGGAGCCATTAAGACAGAAAATCAGGATAATGAAGAAAGAAAATATGAAGATACCAGAAACGGAGATAAAAGTCACAGAACATCTCTGCATTCAAAAAAATGGGAAAGAGGGGGAAAGAACTGATACCTCTTGTCAGTCCTTGCCCCGCCGCCCACCTCGCTTTCCTCGGCTGCTGATTCCAAGGCCTTCCGCGTCTCCTCTAGCCGCACCGCGATCTCATCATCTGTGTACCCCTGGTCGATTAGGGTCTCCTCCAGAAGCACGAGCTTCAGCTGGATCCGGCGCTTCTTGTCGTGCTCGAGAATCTCTTTGTTCGCCTTCTTGACACCGCCAGTGCCCTGATCGGCCTCGAATTCCTTCGTTTCCACCTTAACGTTCTTCGACTTCACGAAGAATTTATTCGTCTGGATATATCCATTCGTGCCTGAGCCTCGCGGTGTCTGTAATCCGATTCCGTTGTACATCTGGAAAGGGAAAAGAAGGAAATTTCGAAATTGAAACAGGGCTCCTTTGAAAACTTCTTCAAGAAAATGAAAATAGAAAAATGGAAGAATATAGGAAATTGTTGAGAAAAGAAATGCGGATTTCAGTCGTTATTGATGCAGATTTTAGGAATGTTTGATGGGGGGATTGAATTTGATAACGATTTAGAAATGATACCTTCAACCGAGTTTCTTCAGATCAGCAGGAATTACTGAGATACTTCCCTCCTGCAGGTCGGTTTTTCTAGGGTTTGAAGATGATGGGATTTCGAGGATTGGTAGTTTTGGGGAATTTTATGTGCGAGTTCTTTTTTCGGTCTGTCGCGACTGAGGAATCACCCTGTCTGTCCGTGTAGCCGTTGGAGCCACATACTGAGTTGTCAGATGATCATTATTCTACATAGATTGCCTCGGATGCATGTGGGGTCCACTGTGATACTTGTGATAAATCCATTCCGTCCATACGTTTTGCCAGCTCCTGTTAGGGTATGAGGAAAAAAAAGTAGGCAGATCCAAATTCAAGTGGGCCACATAATAGGAGAAGGTCAGGGAAATGCCTACCGTTGAAACCTTCCCTGGCCCCATCATGATGTTTATATGCCATCCAAACCGTTCATAAGGTCATCATTCCTTCTGGGATGAATTGAAAACACAAAAATATTAGGCTGATCCAGAACTTCCGTGGCCCGTGAATGTTTCAATGGTGGGCATTCAATCCACACTGTTTCCTACCGTGTGGCTCACTTAATATTTGGATATGCCTCGTTTTTGGGCCATGCCCTAAAGTGATCTGAAATAAAACAGATGGACGGAGTGGATTTCTCGATGGTGCTGCCACTTGGCAACTTTCTAGCCATTGGACTTGATGGTGTCAAGTTGGGTGTAAACAGAGTGTGTGGCCCAGCTGAAAATCAAACTGACTTATTATGATGGGGGCACACCTAATGAACAACTTGGATCTTGCATGGGGTGAAAGGGGGAGGTGAACTCCGATTCAGTGGTGACCCTCCAGTGATAAGGTCTGGGGTGCTGGTTGATGTAATGGGGCGTGTCGTCTCTGTTTATTTTTCTAATAACTTTAACCTATAAACCCAAAAAGTGAGATACATTCCCATCTCAAGTGGAGCAGTGTTGAATGAGCGTTGACCATTAAAAACCTTTAGGCAGACATTAAGGTTTTGAATCAAGTTAATCTTTGTTTTTTTTACTTTCATCTGGCTATGTATGACCTAATCAACAAATTGGATGTCAAATAAACAGTACAGTGGGCCTTAAGAGCATTTTAATGGTGGATATCCAATCACTATTGTTTTCCTAGGGTGTGGCCCACCTGAGTTTTATATCCCCTTCATTTTTGGGATAAAGCTCTAAAATGATATGAAAAATTGGATGCCATGATGAAACACATACATCATGGTACGGCCCACATACCACCGACCACCAGCTACCGGGATGGTGGCAGGGAGTAGCCAATCCGTTCTCATCTTTCATACATGCCATTCGACCACGGATTGGCTACTCCCCATAACCAGTGCTTTGTGGGCCCCACCATGATATATGTGTTTCATTCATTCCATCCATCTAATTTTCTATATCATTTTATTGCATTAGATCAAAAATGAGGTATATCTTAATCCCAAGTGGACCACATTAGGAAACAATGTTGAATGAATAGACTATTAAAAAAAACTTTTTGGGGCTTGGGTCAAGATGATCTTTGTTTTTTAACTTTTAGAGGATTTTAATGGCGGATATCCGTTCACTAGTGTGTTCCTATGGTGTGGCAAACCTGAGAATTATATCCATCTCATTTTTGAAATCAAGTCCTAAAAATACATGTAAAAATGGATTAATGGAACCGATGAAACACATACATCATGGTGGACCCATAGAGCACCAAACACTAGCCACCAGGCCAGGGGGAGTAGCCAATCCGTTTCATGCCATTCATCCATTTTTCCAGCTCACTCTGACGCAGGAGGTTAAATACGAGGCAGATCCAAATTAAGGTGGACCTCACCACAGGAAGTAGTGGTGATTGAAAGCTGACCGTTGAGTTCTTGGTGATCCATTATGATGTTTATTTGCCATCCAACTTATTTATCTAGTCACCCGAACCTTGATAAAGGGAAAACACAAATACCCACTTGGCCCAAAACTTACGAGCCCCAAATGTTTTATAGTGGCCATTTAATGACCACTCATTGCCGTGGCGGCTCCATCTGAGATTTGGATCTACTTTATTTTTGGGCTAACGCATTAAGAAGAGCTGGCGAAACGGATGGACCGCATGGATAAGACACACACATCATACATCATTGTGGGACCACAGCACCGAACACCTCGTTACTGAATCCGATTCCTGGCAGGCATAATCATTTCCGGTCAGGCTCCGGCCATTGTACTTGTCTAATGCGGGCCTGGACGCGGGCTTGAGCTCGGAACTAGTTTAAGGTGATACCTTGCAGCCCAGGCCCGTCAATGATAACCCTACTGCGCAAGAGCCGCAAACAGCGAGATCAACGGCTATGATTGCATGAAAACCGTGGTCGGCGTTTTGGGGCGGGCTACAAAACTGTTCTAAATACATCGCCGGGGTTCCTACGCTACTTCCTCCCCCCTTTCCCAAGCTCAGGTCGAGCTTGGAAGAAGAAAAGATCGATAGTGAGATCGAGAGACCGTCATCACCAGCTTCCATGGCCGCACCGGAAGCCCCCCTCTGTTACGTGGGAGTCGCGAGGCAGTCCGCTGCTTTCCGCCTCATGAAACAAATGGTACGATTCATCTCCTCTCTCTCTCTCTCTCTCTCTCTCTCTCTCTCTCTCTCTCTCTCTCTCTCTCTCTCCCTCTCTCTCTCTCTTCTTCAATCATCCATCCAAACGCTTCCAACGTCTATTCGGTTTCGTCTTATAAAGGGAGAGAACTTTCTTTAATATGATTAAGAATATATTTTCAGATCACGCACAGAATCACAAGGGCCGTCTGCTACAAGTACATGCAATCAATATTTGAAATACAACAAATATTTGAAAACCAAAATTATTCATTCTGAGGAATTGGAGGAGATAAGAGTAGGGGGTTATTAAGATTGGTTCGGAAGTTGGTGCAATGTAGGGGAGCTATTCTTAACACGCCCCCTCAAGCCAAATAGCAGTTCAACGACATGAAGCTTGTCTTGTAAGAGACGGAACCTTGCTGTGTTCAATCCTTTAGCGAAAATGTCAGCACTTGGTCAATTGTACCAACAAATTGTACCTGGATATCTCCACGAGTAACCTTTTCTCGTACAGGCATGATATACCAGATTTGAGGACAGAGAAATAGCATTGATATTACCGGGATCATTTAAGAAGATAATTAGATCACATAGAACCATGCAAATCCAGAACAATTTGGTTGTGGTGAGGACCTGAGAGTGATACTCTGATTCGGTGCTCGAGTGGGAAATAGTGGGATGTTTCCTAGCACACCACGAAACCAAATTGTGACAAAAAAGAAGAAGAAAGATTGCAAAGCCCAATGTGAAACAATAGTCATCGGGATCGTTGGGCCTAATTAGCATCTGCCAGAGAAAGATGACTCATGCGAAAGTGAAATCCATGGGAGATTGTGCCTTTAAGAAACCGAAGAATACACTTAACTGCCATCCAGTGTGTTGAATGAGGAGCATGCATAAATTGATAGACCTGGTCGACAACAAAGGTGATGTTTGGTCTTGTAAAGGCGATACTGAAGAGCACCCACAATAATGTGACACTCACGAGGATCTGGTAAAGGATCAACATCATACTTAGAGAGTTTAGCACATGAGATGATTGAAGATCGTAAAGGCTTTACATCATGCCTTTTTGTGCGATATAAAAGATTTAAGATATACTTGGTCCGCGTTAAATACATATCAGAAGGAGTGTGATGAACCTCAACACCAAGAAAATAATATTGAGAACCCAAATCCTTCATTGTAAAAAGTCGATTGAGATCAATCAAGAGAGAGATAAGAACGGCGGATTGGTTGTTAGCGATAATAATGTCATCCACATAAATGGGCATGAATGTCAACTCTGCAGACGTCCATCTAACAAAAAGTGAAGTATCTGCGGTGGAGGCCACAAAGCTAAGCCCAAGAAGATAGTTTGTAAGCCGAAGATACCAAGCACGTGGGGCCTAGTTGAGGACATAAAGTGCTTTGTGAAGTTTGCACACATGATTGGGATGAGATGGATCTACAAATCCTCGAGGCTGTGTCATATATACCTCTCTAGTAAGTGCACTGTGTAAAAAGGCATTCTGGACATCAAGTTGTCAAATAGACCACCCTAAGTGTCGGGTGATAGAGAAAACTAGTCAAATTGTAGTATGCTTAACAACAAGACTGAATGTCTCACCGTAATTAATCCCCGGCTGTTGATGAAAGCCTTTGGCAACTAGACGCGCATTGTAATGTTCAATGGAGCCATCAAACCTCTGTTTAATCTTGTAAACCCATTTGCAACCCACTAAATTCTATCCACAACGTGGAATCAACGTTTAGGTACCTTGCTTTTGCAAGGCATTGAACTCAATTGCCATAGTTGTATGTCAATCAACGTACTTAATGGCTTGCGTATAGTTGGTAGGCTCATATGATGCAAGGGTGACTTGAAGAGCCATAGATAGTGGGTTTTTTGTTAGTAGTAAATGCCTTAAGTTTAAAAATGCCATCCTTCGCCCCGGTTTGCATAGGATGAGTTTGGACAGGAGGTGGGGGTGGTGGTATAGATGGGTTAGGAGAAAGAGGCATACGCAGGGGTGGAGGGGAAGGTAGTGAGACAACATCATGGGATGAGTCAGGCGAGACTGGAAGGGGAGAAAGAGTTGGTGAGGGAATAGTATTAGGGAGTGGTCGGCCCTGACAATTTGTCTGGAGGCAAGGGCGAGTCACAACGTCTCCATGATCGATGCAAACCGAAGAACTAGGATGAACAATTGAGGTAGGATGCTGTCTAAAGGGAGTGGCCTCATCCATAATAGCGAATGGATAATGATCTTCATAAAAAATAACATGCCGAGATATGTAAATTTTTTTCCGAAACGGGATCAAAACACTTGTAGCCCCTGTAATTCTTTACATATCCAAGAAACACATAAGACACTACGAAATGCAAGCTTGGTGTTCTGATAGGGATAAAGGTAAGGGAAACATGCGCACCTAAAGTTAAGTAAAATTTTATAGTCTGGCACAACCTTAAACAATTTCTTATAAGGAGATATTATCAAGAATGTAGTTGAGCATCCAATTAATAAGAAATACTGGCACTACAGTGCCAAAAACATCGTCCCAAAATAGTCATGGGACGCTGGAATGAGCTAATAAGGCTAGTCCAGTTTTAACAATATGACGGTGTTTGCGCTCTGCCCGCCCCATTTTGTTTAAGTGTGTGAGGGTAGGAAAGCCTTTGAGAGATACCATGTGTCGTTAGGAAAGATTGGAAACAACGGCTAGTATATTCACCCCCTCCATCAATTTGGAGAGATTTAATTGTTTTTCCAAGCATATTCTCAACAAGAGCTTCGAAGGGCGCAAAATATCATAAACTTGTGACTTAGACTGAAGCGGAAAAATCAACAATACCGATTAAAATCATTAAAAAAAAAAAAAAAAAACATAAAATCTAGCACCAGTCAGAAAGGATGGTGAGGTGGGACCCCATGCATCTGAGTGAATCAAATCAAGTGAAAAAGTAGAGGTCGAATCCGAAGGAGTAAAGGAGATTCTGGAGCTTTTCTCCAGTTGACAAGAGGAACATATCAACGAACGGTTTTTTCAAAGATCAGTTGACTAATAGCTTCAAGAGTATCGGCCAAATTCTTTATTTTATCAAGATATTCAATGATAGACAAATAGCCTTTACGAAGGTTTTAGAACTTGTTTTTTCAGTTGCAAAACTTGAGATTTAGATTGGATGAGGTGGAGGTTTTCCAACCTTAGCCAAACTTCTCAAGCAGTTTGAAGGCCAACGACACGTTGGAGAACTTGTGGAGTAAGGGTAGCAATAATCCATGGCAACATTTGAGAGTCTTGCTCCAACCAAACCTCAAAAGTGGGGGTTGACAGTTGATGTGGGCTCTCTTGTATCATCAAGAAGAAATTGGTTCTGGCACTCTGACGAACCATCTAATTTGTTGGCTTGGAGGATCGGGACAAATTGGCTTTTCCGCAACAAGTAATTGTTGCGGTCCAATTTGATGGAGACTAAGTTCGTAACGTTGGATACAAAAATACCCATATAGGATGTAGTAGAAGTCACAATAGATATATTTTTTTTAATAACAGATATGGGGCAATGGGGAGTTATGAATCTTGTGATGGACAATAGAGACGGCCACAACTGGAAAATTATTGGTAGATCTTGGATGTACAAGTAGCACCTGGTGACGGACGACATGAGGGTGACAGTGAAACAAACGATTGTGATGAATCAAGTTGAGCATAGGGATTGAAATAGTCGACTGTGATGAGAGCCTAGTAGAAATGAACACTGAAACATATGGCGTTTGCTGAGACAGTCGGTCAGTCAACGATTGCCGATTCGAGCGTGTTCAGTCGGTGACGGCAAAATAGTCAATCGGTATATGGTTGAAAGAAATCCGAAGCTATTGGCAAAATTTGATTCAATTGGAGGTGACCCAATTCAAGCAATTGCCTTATTTTATTCCTCGATGTAACCAAGTTACCCAATGAAGACGACAAAACCCGAATTGATCGGAGAAGATGACTAGAACAATTGGTCAGGATCGTGATTGACTTAGTTGTTGGGCAAGAGAAATGCCAATGCGATGTGAATAAGGAAGTGCCGAGACAGTTGGCGACAACCAAAGTAATTGGGGAAGACAACCGATGCGATCAACAACAGTATGTCATTATGTCGGCGAAGTAGTGTCCTATTTGGAAGCGCTAGACATGATCGGAGTTCCGATGTGGGCGATGATTGAGCCGAGGGAGTCAGTGATTATTGAGGTAGCAAATGTCGACAGATGGGTTCTAATGCGAATGCAGATGGAGCCAATGTGATTGGAGATGGTCTAATCGGTGATCAAAACTGAACGTTGAATTGGATGGGCTCTGATGGGTGTTGATGTGATCGACAAAGATGGGTTCCGAAATGCTGACTTTGGTGACGAGATGATCAGGAGGTTGTGGGCACCAAAGTGTTCGGCGAGGGCGAAACAGTTCAACAGAAGAAATCGAGTCCATCTAAATCATGGTGTGTTGAGACAATTGGCAGAGGTAGGAACATCAGATTCAATCAACGACGACAAAAGTTGATTCGATTGTCAAAATCGAATGCAAATGCTAATAATCCAGAGTCCTGATGGTGCGGATTTGAGCTAGCAGTTCCGACTAGCGAATCAAAATGATCAGACGGTTAGGATCGAAAAACAACGAAAGAAATTTCCCTCCAGGGCTTTGATATCATAACAGAAGAGAGAACTTTTCAAATATGATTAAGAATATATTTCCAGATTACACACAAAATGATAAGGGCTGTTTGCTGTAACTAGATGTACGGGATATATGTTACGACCAATATTTGAAATACTATTTGAAAACCAAAAGTAATCGTTCGAAGGAAGCGGAGGAGATAAAGGAGGTTGTTGAGATTGGTTCAGAAGTTGGTGTAACATAGGGGACTTATTCTTAAATAGTTGATGGTGAAACAAACGACTGTGATGAATCAAGTTGAGCATAGGGAATGAAATAGTCGACTGTGATGAGAGCCTAGTAGAAACGAATGCCGAAACATATGGCATTTGCTGAGACAGTCGGTCAGTCAACGATTGCCGATTCGAGTGGCTTCGGTCGGTGACGGCAAAATAGTCAATCGGTATACGGTTGAAAGAAATCCGAAGCTATTGGCAAAATTCGATTCAATTGGAGGTGACCCGATTCGAGCAATTGTCTTATTTTATTCCTCGATGTAATTGGGTTACCCAATGCAAAAGATGAAACCCGAAACATAGGGGAATTATTCTTAACCCCCCCCCCCCCCCCCAATCTCTCTCTCTCTCTCTCTCTCTCTCTCTCTCTCTCTCTCTCTCTCTATATATATATATATATATATATATATGTATGTATATCTATTGAATTTTTATTCAATTTATGTTCTCATAAAACCCGTCTCTCGATTCCGCTTCCGATCCAACAGTGTCAAAAGAAATGCTTTCTCATTTAAGTTATGTGGTGCTGATTAAGAAAGATCTTTTTTTGAGCTTTGTAGTCAATGGAATTCTGTATTTCGTTTTCATTCGGTTGTGGTTAGTTTTTGTTGTTGCTTTCTTCCCATGATCGCATTTAAAATTTGTTGTGGCCTCAAGAATTTCATGACCATCCATTCGTATATAGACACCGAATGTCTATTGGCAGTTGAAATATTAGGGTGTCTTTGGATGATCCGATGATTTGAATTGTGATTATTAGTCTACTGATGTGGAAATAACCAAATTTTCAATCCCTTGGAATTTGTAGTCAAGAGCCTGAGATCCAAATTGCAATCACGTTGCTTTCGAGTTGGACCTGAAAGGAATATGACTGTTCAGGGCTACTTCTACAATATGAAGCTTATTCCCTGGATGCTTCCATAAAGTGTGAACAGAAGTGCTCATTTCAAATCAAGGTTCAAAGTTATAGCCTTCAGTACTCGATGAAGTCTCACAATTTTCTAGAAGAAGATGTCGCCGATGTGTGGGGCATCCTCATGGTATGGTGGGGCATGCTTGGAGATGGCCCACCATCAAGAAAATTGATTATCTCTTCTAGCCATTCTCTCTTCTATTAGAATCTTACTAATAGAAAACTAGAACATTCCAAAAGTAGCTATTTTAGTCCCAGAAAGTCAGCTCTAAAAGATCAGCAGCAAAACAATCCAAATTTCAACATGCGGGTGGGCCTTGAGCTTACATCATCGTGCTGCTTAGTTGAATGCATGGAATAAAGACAGGATGGGAAACAAGAAGCCTAGGTATTTTGAGGGAAATATGTTTACTTCACAGTGGTAAATAATTAATGATCGGTTGCATTATGGTGGAATGCTAAAGTTAAAATCTTTGATTCATCACATGTTATCCATCACGAAAAAAAAGAGCCTTCGATTCATCACACATCTTTCTTAGATCATTTTCTATGAAACTGTTGAGTAGGCATTTATGTAGAGAGTTTTATGCTGGATGTACTGATTGATGATGGTGGTATTTGTGATTATCAACTAATCGAACATCCTTCATTTATAATATTAGATTAATCATTTTTTAGTTTAAAAATCATAAGAAATGACTGCACTTTTAAGTAAAGATGTCGATAACCATTCTCTAGAAATTCAAGAGGTGTGTGAGGGGTGGGGTTCCACATGCTGCTGCTATTATTTTTATGCTTAATGAATGGCATTCTTCTTTAGGGATGGGAAGAAGGTGAAGGCCTTGGGAAAGACAAGCAAGGAATTAAGGGATATGTCAAAGTAAAAAACAAACAGGATACTGCAGGTATTTTATCAGAATTTCTCCTTTTGAAGTTCTACTTTGAAGAATTTGTTTTGTATGGATGTTGCTTGGCATGATGTTTTGTTTGCATTTTTTTATAGGCATGGGCTTAGATAAGGCTGCTAACAACTGGGCATTTGATACCACTCAATTCGACAATATTCTCAAAAGATTGAAAGTGGTAATGCGTTTATCTTAACTTCTTGTTTCTCTCTCTGATGTTAGATTTAGTATAGCCAGTATGCTGCACAGTGATGCTGTTGTTCTTCAGAGATTTTCCTAGCTCAGACGCACCTCTCTAGAAACACTTCTACATGTAGCTGCACATACCTACCTGGCACACCTGTGGGACACCTGAGTCGATGCTTTAGGTGCCTAAGATCAGTCTGTTCAACTCATCCGACAGGCCACACATGGGTGAAAATAAAGGACGATTGAAAAGAATTTCTAAGGTCCACCCATAATGTTTGTGGACCTGCTTTTTGAGTTGGACAGGCTCACCTGATGAATGGTGTTTGACGTGTGCCTGTCATGTTGAGTGCATGTAGACTTTTGTGTGGGTTTGCAAATTCTGTTTCTTTTAATTGTTTTGAGATGTTTTTGAGTCAGGCTGCAGCCCATTGACTAGTCTATTTCTGATTGACAGCAGGTAGCAGAATCGAAAGATGAAGGTATAGTAAAAGAGAGGGATATTTCGTTGTCCCTATTGTTCTATGGCCTTATTGGGATTTTGTTCATCTGTAACAGTTGTAGAAACAAATGGTCTTCAACTAGATACTGCAGACTGTACATCCAAAGTGGATACGGCAGTTAAAGCAACACGACCACAGGGGAGGTAATTAATTTTTGTTTTCTACTTCATGTTTTCTTTTGTCCTTCAAAGAAGTTGTTTTTCTAACATTTTCTTCTTGCCTACTGCGTGTATGCTGATATACCGCACACATTAACCAGATACAAGAAAAGGGAGAGAGGGAAGCTTGTCAATGCATATTCAGCAAAGGATCTTCAAGGAATTCTTGTAATTTCCCAACCCTCTTTACCAAACTGCTTACAAAGATAACCAGTGATATTTATTTGGTAATGCAACTGGAGTACTATAGAAGCAATTAAGTAGCTGCTGCCATCAATTGATGCACTAGTGTCATTGTTCTAGAGGCATGGAACATATTATGTAATGTTCAAACCATTGCTGTTAAAATCTTATGATTTACTATTTGAATCTTTTGATTAAAATAAGATCATATTGGGAAGTGATTTGAATTTCATTGTCATAAAATTCTAATTGAATCTTACTATTGATAGTTAAATCTTATTATTCATGATTTGGATCTTACAATATAATCTCAAATCTTGTGAGTCAATCGAAAAGCATGGATCATGGTTGAGGCTTAAACAATGGCCTGTATAATTGTTATTTGATTTAATTTTTTCCTTTGAAAGTTATTTGGGTCTTTTAAACCAAAACAACATCTCTTGCACTTGCATTAAGCGCTTGTGGGAGCAAATATCATACATAGATGACTCCAATGATGGTGATTATAGTGTAGATCCCAATATTGACACAGTTGACATTGATTGGCCATTTGTCATAGATTGATATTTGGGTGTTTTCCTTTAGATTGTTAGGGACATGCTAGCTTTGGAACTTGGAACTCCAAAAACATGTTTACCTTTGTTTATAAAGAACAACAAGCAATTTGTTCTGTATTATGTTGATGTTCTGCAATACCATGACGTGGTATGATAGAAGGGTTCAAGCCCATAGGTCAATGGTAGACGGCGTGTTTCAGCACTGAGGTTTGAGCCCATGTTACGAATAAAAAAGTGGTATGATACAATATATACGACCTGATCTTATTTCACCTTTTAATAGTTTTTTCTTTTTTAGATTTTCTGTATTTTTCTGAGAGAACCATAAAAGTCTATGTTCTTGTGGTTTACGACTTACGATATTGTACTCAAATTTACAATCTGACATGACTTTCAAAACATCTATCAAAATATCTGAAAATTTTGAATTCAAAAAGTCAGACCACAATGTAAGTTTGTGAACTTGAGTCACCCAATTGAGAGTCTGAGTTTTGAATTGACGAGGTCTCTTGTCCTCATTGGATCTGAGTTGTGTTTTGAGCTTTTAAACCTTGATTCTGCTCTATTAGAAAATATGGACACTTCAGAAAGTTACTGTTGGTTGCTTGCCCAAACCACTAAGCTTTTTGACAGGTCCTTCTAGAAATTAGCTTAAATCACTTCATCCATGCTCACACTAGTTGACTAGCATTTGGCAGAATCCATCGCCTCCTGAATAATATTAACAACTCTCAAGTCATTTTTCCATGATATATTTGTTTGATTTCTTGTAGATATATGAAAACGACATTGCTTTTGTTCATGTTTTTGTTTGTGGATCTTCATAGAAGATCAAATATTTCTCTTAAAAAAAGATCACGTTTTGTGGATCTTCATAAAACGTGAAAAAATATATATATATATATATATTCACGTTTTATGTTTCTGTTGGGTAACATACTAATAATATCTTAAAAGAAAACTTGGCAATATCTTGGAAAGTGCATCATTTTATGTTTTACCACGTTTGTGCTTTTACATTCGGGCCTTTAAGTTGTCAGATTTTCACCTCCATAGTGCATGCTCATTTATGCCAATTGTCTCCATAAATAAGATGCCTTTTAGTTAGGGCTGTCAAAGGGCCAGGCCTGGGGTTGGCTTCGGTCTGGGTTTTGAACTGTTTGGACTGGGCCTATTAAAAAATTTGGTTTTGCCCAGCCCGAGCCCAGCCCATTGACAGCCCTACTTTTAGTTGTTGGGTTTTTCCCTCCATAAAGCCAATTTCTTCTTTTGTATATGCTAAATTAGGTTTTGGGATGATGTATGGGTGGGAGATAAAACCTTAAATGATTTTTTTTCCACGGTTAGCGAGGGTAGCGTTGGAGGCAAGTTTGAGGGTAGATAGATGTTTTTCCATCCAAGGAGAATCAGTATTGTGGGCTCCTCTATGTAGAAGGAATTTAGAGGATGAAGAGATTGAAGAATTCGCTGGCCTTCTCGAGCTATTGTCTAAGATTTGTCTGGAATCATGATTTTAGAAGCAGACTCGTTGAAATGGTAGAAAGATAAGTCCGGTAAATTTTCGATGAAATCCTTCTACAATCTGTTAAGTGGGGTTGAATCAAGTAATGAGATCAGCCCATCTTTGTTTGTGTGGAGCTGCGGAGCCCCCCCAAAGGTAGTGGCGCTTGCATGGCTAGTGGGCAGAAAAGAGGTGTTAACTGTGGACAATCTTCGCAAGAAAAAGATGATTCTCCTCAATGTGTGTTTAATGTGTTACCAAGATGAGGAATCGGTGGATCATCTCTTTATCAATTGTTCGTTTGCCAAAGGATTGTGGGATTGCTTCTTCAATTTGTTCGGAGTAGCATGGGTGATGCCAGGGTCAATTGATTGCTTCTTTCTATTGTGGCATGGTGGGGGAGAAGGTCAAATTGGGAGGAGAATTCGGCGGCTTAGCTTATTAGCGGGAATATGGTTTCTATGGTTTGAAAGGAATGAAAGATGTTTTAGGAACTGTCAGGGGCAAGTATTGGAGGTGTTTAGAAGGTCAAATTGGGAGGAGAATTTGGCGGCTTAGCTTATTAGCGGGAATATGGTTTCTATGGTTTGAAAGGAATGAAAGATGTTTTAGGAACTGTCAGGGGCAAGTGTTGGAGGTGTTTAGAAGAGCTAAATCACATGTAATGGAATGGGTAATATCGGGTAAAGTCATAGCTCAGTTTCCAGTTTGTTGGCGTGAGTTGTAGCTCTCGCAGATGAAGTATACTTGTATTCTTTAGGCTTTTGCCTTCTCTCAATAAAATATCAATGTTCCAAAAGGAAAAAAAAAAATTGGATGTGATGTTGGAGATGGGCTTGGTGACAGTCAACTTTTATCATCCAAAGTATATTCATTGATGTGCATTTTGGTCTTGGTGCATCACATGGTTATCATTTAAACCATTTGAGGTAGAGTGATATTTCATCGTGGAACGGCAATTTCAGTACTTGTTAAATGTTTATGGAGCCCGGTGAAAATTTCTCATGCAAAGTATCAAATGATGACGCTTGCATAGTCCTTGATTTTGCGGTACGCTTGCATAGTTCTTGATTTTGCATGACCGTTCCTCTCATGCTAGTGGTGTTGTGCTCGTGAGCTTATTGAATTGGAACTGTGTTAAAATTTTCTTTCGAAGTACATTATACTAAGAGCAGCTGCATCCATGTATAATAGTCTCCTGATTTGACCAGAACATCCTGGATTCCTTTCTAGATCAGAGGTCTGTTATCACTACATACATGTCTTCAAGCTCTTTAGTGCTGTAAAAAAATTCAATTCTTATTGTTAGTATGTGATTTTCAGGGCAATCAGGTTGAGGATATGCAGATGAATCATGATCAAGTTGTTGAACTAGAGTCATTGGAGGTATTTGAGTCCCGGGACTGTCATGTGGAAGGTAACTTGTGAAATTTATTATTCAAATCCTTTTGCTACAGTTTCTACCTTTCATTATATGTTTGATCAAGGTACTTAATTATGCTTACTGGATGGCTATATAGATAGGTATGAAAAAACGGTTGCTTAATGGCTGTTACATAAAGGCAACAGTGGGAGCCATAATGCATTATGGGGTCCATAATGGCCCATTGTGTAGCCGATACAGTTTTTTTTTTTTTTCATTTTATTTTCAAAGAGGCTGTAATGGCCATTGCGGCCTGTATCGTAACGGTAACGGTGGTGATTGTTATGGCCACTTTACTGTTATTGAATACCTTGTTAGCATATATACAGTTTTTGTAACTGTTTACATGACTCCTAATTTTTGATTGAAAGGAAGATTATATTGAAAGAACCAAGGAAAATAAAAAAGCCCCAAGCACGGGCAGTTAACTATAATGAGCGTTGATGACGACGGATCATTTATCCACAAGAAAAACAGAATCCACTCCCCAATTGCCGCAAAGAGATCCATGCAACACTCAAAACTCTGAAGGCCAATCATCCATGCTATGACCCTCCCTTGAGCTGATTGGAAGATTTTTACTCTTTGTGATGCTCTATTGCAAAATGCCCTAGCGTTCCACTCCTTTCATAGTGACCTTATTCCAGCGAGCAACGCCCGTCTGCACAATAGGTTAACTTTTCGCCCCAAATGGCTTCCATCCTTCATGAATCTCAAAGATGGTGTTGATAAGTTCTAGTCGTCACCACATACTCTTTGAATGTAGCCTTTGGTTATTCTTCAGAAGCCTCCAACACTCTCGTGGAGGCTTAGGAGCACACGATGTTAGTATGTATCAATATATTTGACAGGAGAAAACTAATGAGTGGGGAATGGAGGCTTTAAAGAAGTGAAGTATGACTTGCATGTCCAATTTTCAGGAACACATGACCTGCACCATCATGCTGGAACTCCATTGTCTATTCAAGGGGGTGAGCATCATGCAAGATTGTCATATGGCAAGTGATAAAACCTCAGGTGCGACTAGAAGCTTCCCGTTCGTGAGATATAGGAGCCACTCAGGGGATTAGATTTGGTCACAGGATAAAAGTTCTGAGAAAGGGAGATCTCTATAAAGGAGGCATGGTTTGGAAGAAGGTTTCAAAGAGGAGGTGGGCGATTAGATGAGCAGAAAGGAGCTTTGGGCTTTGGGGCTGAAGAAGACTCAAGGGATCCCTCTTCGAGGGCTGAAAACATGAACAGTTTCAAGGATGTATTGTTCAAGAACAGTGGATAATTGGACCACAGATAACCTAACTTCAGGGAAAGAAGGGGAGTGCGTAGGAAGAATAAGAGACAGGAGTTGAAGAGATCAGAGAATTAAACATGTTAAAGGTGGGAGTCGTGGGCGGTGATAGAGATGAGGCAAAGGCATGTTAGGAGTCTGGTGGCTATGGTGGTAGGACTGGGTGTCTCAATCAAGGAGATATACAAATGGATGGAACTCAGATGGGGTGTTCACAATGTGTAGGCTGTAGTCAAGAGATTAAGTGATATGAAATGTGGATCGAGTTCTCGATAATTGAAGAGTTCAAAAAAGTATGATGGCTAATGAAGCAATTGCTTTATTTTCAAATGGGCCACACTGTAGAAAACAGTTGAATTGAACATCTACCGTTGAAAATTTCTTAAGGGCCACAAAAGTCTTGGATGAATGGATCAAGCTTATATTTGTATTTTCCCTTCATCCACGTCTGTATGATCTTATTAATGGTTTGGATGACCAATAAACATCACTGCAGGGTTGAGAAAGGTTTCAACGGTGGAAATCAGTATCACCACTATTTCTTGTGGTATGATCTTAGATTTTTCTAAAATTTGGGATCAACCCCTTAAATTAGATGTGAAAACGGATGGACGGCGTGGATGGACCACATACATTAAAGGTGGGCCCAAGTGAGTTTACTGAGTACGATAAGAGCGTACTGAGTAACGCACCACGCAATCCGATCTGTTTTTTACCCCCATTCGCGCCCTTCTCTTTCACTTCCCCTCTCCTTCATGCACGCAAGGGTTCCGTCCCCTCAAATCTCGTTCCGGAAGAAAGGGTTCCTAGATCCGACCTGATTCCTCGCCGGAATCTTCGAGAAATCCCCGCAGACGCTCCAATCAGCGAAGAAAGAGGGAAGTTGAAGAAAATGACGAGAAAAATCATCGAAATCATACTTACCTGTCGAATGACCCATCTCTGATTACCACTACAGCCAGGTACTCTCCGATTTCTCTGTTTTTTTTTTTCTAATTCAAAATTTTTTGATTCTCCATAACCCGGATCGGATTTTTATGGTCTTTCTGGGTGGTTAGCTACAATGGGACTCGTGAGTCCCCTGCAATCCACCCGTGAGTGTCCGACTGTCCGTGAGTGCATTTGTCGATGTTTGACAATAATGGAAGACGATATCGTGCGATATCAACAATATATCGTTTGATGTCGATGATATATCGGCCGATATTTGGATTTTGGGTTTTTTGGTATCTTTCGGGGGTTGTCGTGAGGGTTTCGTCTCGCAGGGGTGCGATAATGATAATATCGACCTTTATATCGGTCGATAGTATCGATATTTCGAACACTGCTTAGGACTATACTAGTTGAATCTGAGGTCATGTTTCAATATTCTAAGTTATTTATATGATGGACCTGATTGTGAATGGGGAATTCCTAAAATAAAATAAAAATCTCATATTGGAATAATTCATCCTTTTGATCCTTTAACTCTTTTTCTTTGAATATGGATTGTTTCCTTTAAATGTTCTTTTCCAGACAATCCACTGGGTCTTCTAGTCTTCAAGATTGTTTTGGTTATCAACCATCCATTGTGTGGCCCATCATAAAAATGGTGTTGATAATTGCCAAATAGCCCCAGATCTGAGTGCCGCAGTTCTGAAGACAATAGGAATGAGTTGGGTAAAGTCTCCACCATTTAGTAGGTTTACATGAGTAAAGTCTCCACCATATAGTGCTACAAACTTGGCCCACATTTAGTAGGTATACATGAGTAAAGTTTCCACCATTGTCTTAAGGGGGAGTGGGTAAAATTCAAACTGCAAATTGAGACACAAGTTGGACTCACTGGAAATTACACGAGTACCCTTTACTTTGGGTAAAAACCCATCCCATGTCCTCAAATAATGCAAAGTTTTAGCCTTCTCAAAAACTAATTGAATGCAAGTTGTCCCTGGCTACAACGTTTATACGGTAGAGATGTAAAGACTCTTTTGTTTGAAAAAATGGTCAATATTGAACAAAAATAAAAAGTTTTCTTCTGATTGTCTTTCTTAATCCCATGTATGATTAATTTTGGGTATGTGATGCTCCTGTCAATCGTATGATTCAACCAGAAGGTTTATGTTTGATGTGACACCAAAATGAAAACTTTAAATTAGGTCTTAAGACTATATTGCTTTGATTTAGCTTCTTGCATTGCTTTTGGTATCGAGCAAGTACAGTTCCTTGGGATAGATTTGATGTTGGGAAACACTATGGATTGATGGGGTGATCTATTTAGGACTAGATCTACTATATATGAGGGCCACTGTGATGATAATCAATGGAAAAAATTGTGAGGACATCATTTCCAAGGAAGCATTGTTGAAATTGTCAAAGTTGATATTTTCCTAAGTGTGAAGAGCATTCAACTCAATGTTACTTTGTGTCATATTCTTTTGGAGGAAAGCATTAAAAAGATGTGTTGTGCATTGTTAGTCCAATAGACCATTTCCATATTATTCTTTGCAAATCATGGAAGGGTCGAAACACCATTAATGATGCAGTGAAAAGTACGTACTTGTTCAAGACGAATGGGAAGAGGTTCATCATGAAGCTGGTTATTGAGAAGATCGCAAGTCCTATAAAGCCTCTGGAAGTATTGTAACATTGGTAGGTGAATCGAAGGAAGCTTCAATGGATGAATCTGCAGGTGGATCAATGGCATGATTGACCAAAATTTTCCAAATGGATCTGCTGATGGAACAAAAAGTGAATCAAGAGGATTAATGGAAGATTTGTGATATGGGTGCACGAGGAGAGATCAAAAATTGCACTGTGAACATAATTGATAGATGGATCAACAACTGCATTGTGAACATAATTGACAGATGGATCAACAACTGCACTGTGAACATAATTGACAGATGGATCAATGATTATCAACCTGAAGGGAATATTTTTTTGGATAGCTATATGACTAGCCTTGCCTTATGGGAGACATTGTTGGGTGGTTAAGGAACAGCATGTTCATAGGATGAGCTTAGCTGAAATAAGGATGTTGAGGTGCATGAGTGGCAAGACGAGGATGGGATCAATGTTTGTAGTATCGATAATATTGGCCAATATTATCAGTATCGCACGTCAGCGTTACGAAACCTGTATGGAGTCAGTGTTTGAAATATTGATACTATCGGCCGATATATCGGTCGATATTATCGTTATCACACCCCTGCGAGACAAAACTGTCGCGATAACCCTCAGAAGATACCAAAAAACCCAAAATCCAGATATAGGCCGATATATCGTCGATATCGCACGATATATTGTCAATATTGCACGATATATCATCGATATCGCGCGATTTCGTCCTCCATTATTGTCGGACATTGACAAACGCACTCATGGACAGTCGGACACTCACGGGTGGATTGCAGGGGACTCACGAGTCCCACTGTAGCTAACCACCCACAGACCATAAAAATCCGATCCAGGTTGTGGAGAATAAAAAAAAATTGAATTAGAAAAAAAAAAAGAAATCGGAGTGTACCTGGCTATAGCGGTGATCGGAGGTGGGCCATTCGACAGGTAAGTACGATTTCGATGATTTTTCTCGCCATTTTCTTCAACTTCCCTCTTTCTTCGCTGATTGGAGCGTGTCTGTGGGGATTTCTCGGAGATTCCGGCGAGGAATCAGGCCGGATCGAGGAACCCTTCCTTTTGGAACGAGATTTGAGGGGACGGAACCCTTGCGTGCGTGAAGGAGAGGGAAAGTGAAAGAGGGGCGCGGATGGGGGTAAAAAACGGATCGGATTGCGTGGTGCGTTATTCAGTACGCTCTTATCAAACTCAGTAAACTCACTTGGGCCCACCTTTAATGTATGTGGTCCATTCACGCCGTCCATCCGTTTTCTCATCTAATTTAAGGGGTTGATCCCAAATTTTAGAAAAATCTAAGATCATACCACGGGAAATAATGGTGATGCTGATTTCCACCGTTGAAACCTTTCTCAGCCCTGCAGTGATGTTTATTGGTCATCCAAACCGTTAATAAGATCATGCAGACGTGGATGAAGGGAAAATGCAAATATAAACTTGATCCATTCATCCAAGACTTCTGTGGCCCTCAAGAAATTTTCAACGGTAGATGTTCAATTCAATTGTTTTCTACGGTGTGGCCCATTTGAACATTGTATATGCTTTATTTTTAGGCTAAAGCCCTGAAATTATCTGGTAAAATGGATGGATGGATCGGATGAAATATCATCTTGATAAAAAACTCTTGTGGCCCTCAATAAGTTTGTAATGGTGGGCGTCACTCTCTCCACTGTTTTCTGTGGTGGGATCCACTCGAGCTCTGGATCTGACCCGTTTTTTGGCTCATGCCATAAAATGATCTCTTCAAATGTATGGACAGTGTGGATACAAAAAATACATCATGGTGGGACCCACAGAACTTGGTTACGTCGCTTGTGCCCGGTCAACGAGGAAATCAGATTGCGTACTGAGTTACTCAGTAGCTATTATCGTACTGAGTAAACTCTGTTGGGCCCACCGTGAATGTATGTGGTCTATCCATGCCGTCCATCGGTTTTTTCCATCTTATTTTAACGGTTTTTCCCAAAATTTAATCATACCCAAAGATCGAGTGGACCATACCATAGGAAATAGTTGGAATAATGATTTCCACCGTTGAAACCTTTTTAGGGCTCACAGTCATGTTTATTTCTCATCAAACCTGTTCATACGATCACACAGACATGGATGAAGGGAAAAAAACAAATACAAGCTTGATCCAACACTAATGTGGCTCCCGAGAGATTTTCAACGGTAGCTGTTCAATTCACACTGTTTCCTATGGTGTGGTCCACTTGAGGTTTATATATACTTCATTTTTCTGTTAAAGCCCTAAAATTATCTGGTAAAATGGATGGATGGAGTGGATAAAATTCATAAATCACGGTGGACCCCACAAAATTTACACAGTAAGCGTGGGGTACTGAGTGAGCCGCGCGCGGAGGAAACAGATTGGCTACTCCCACGGGCACCAGCCAATGGCTGGTGGTTGGTGCTCTGTGGCCCCCACCATGATGTATGCGTTTCATCCATTCTGTCCGCCTATTTTTATAGATCATTTTATGTTATGAGTGAAAAAATGAGGTATATCGAAATATAAAGTGGACCACATTTCAGAAACAGTGTTGAATGAACGTTGACTATTAACGACGTTTTGGGAGCCATAAAAGCTTTGGATCAAGCTGATATTTATTTTTTCCCTTCATCTGGGTCTTTATGATCTAATCAACAGATTGGATGTCAAATAAACAGTACAATGGGCCTTAGGAGGATTTAAATGGTGGATATCCAATCATTATTGTTTTCCTGTGGTGGGGTCCACCTGAGATTTATATCCCTATAATTATTTTTATCAGTCCCTAAAATGATCCGTAAAAATGGATGAACGGAATGGATGAAACAAATACATTATGGTGGGGCCCATAGAGCACTGACTGTGGCTGGTGTCAGGGGGAGTTCTCCCGTGTAGGACACGGATTAGATACTGACATGTTGCGTAGCCAGACTGGCTACTGAATTGACGTCACCAAGTTCTGTGGGGCCCACCATGATGTATGTGTTGTATCTACACCGTCCATCCATTTGGCTAGATAATTTTAAGGCATGAGACAAATAATGAGTCAGATCCACATCTGGAGTGGACACCACCATAGAAAACAATGGGGAGAGGGACGCCCACTGTTGCAACCTTCCTAAGGTCCACTATGATGTTTATCTGAGATCCAACCTCTTTATAAGTTAAGATAGACATGAAAGAAGGGAAAAAACAAATTTCAGCTTGAGCGAAAACTTTCGTGGCCCTTAGAAATTTTTAATGGTGGGCGTCACTCTCTCCACTGTTTTCTGTGGTGGGGTCCACTCGAGCTTTGGATCTGACTCATTCTTTTTCTCATGGCCTAAAATGATATCTCTAAATGGATGGACAGTGTGGATACAACACATACATCATGGTGGGCCCTACAGAACTTGGTGACGTCACTTCAGGGTCCACCATGTCATTTACTTTCCATCCGACCTGATATACACACCTGTATGAAGTGAAAACATGCTGGGAATAAAACAGTCACAGCTCTGTAGGGTAAAACATGCTGTAAATGTAAAATCCACCGTTCATCCGATGATCCGTACATACAAAATATAAGCCTGATTAAAAAACTATTGTGGGCCACACCAATGGGAACGATGTAAAACTTCTTCCAAATTGATAAATTCACGCTGTGAGGCCCACCTGAGTTTCTTTTATCAGGATGAATTTTGTACCTTCTCTTTATTTTAGTGAGTTACACCTGATTAACGGCTTTGATTGAAGGTCCACATCATGGTGGCCCCTAATTACTAACCTATTGTTGGCATCAATTCTCATTGTTCCATGTGGTGTGGCCCATCTGAGTGGTGGATCTATCTGATTTTGGCTCTATCCAATCTCAATGGATAGATAAAATATTATTTTACAGATAAAATATGTTGGGAGGAAGAGGAGGGAGACACCTGATATAGGGTGGACGTACGGTCGGCCTATTCTTGATAATCGATTCGGGAGTATTTGTAATTTATGTGGCTATGTATCGAGGAGTGGTGAGGTAACCCGCTTAAAGGAGTATTTACCAGGAGGGTATCACAATGTTGTGGATTGCCCTAAGTGCCCACAGGATGTGCGAGAAGAGATGATGACCATATTGAAAAAAAATATGAAGTCAAAAGATGAACGACATGCACGGGAGAGGGAGATTAGGGAGGAGTTGGGGCGGCCACCATATGTAGGTGAGGAGGATGTAGTGGATCTTAATGGCGATGATGATCCCGATTACAGACGCGCAGTTCAAGAGTCTATGTGGGATCAGTGGGAGAGGGATCAGGATAGGAGGTGGGACACGAGTATGCCTAGATTTGAGGGGTCTATCCATGAACGTGGTGGGGGGAGTGGAGTAGTGGATCAGGGGAGGGTAGTAGGCGGGGAGGAATATGGGGCATGGGCAGAAGTAGTAGCATGCGGGTTCAAGATCTACCTTCAGATCCGAGGATGTACAAAGAGGCAAGAGGGACACAAAAGAAAATAAAGGAGATGTTTAGTGGAGGGGATGTGAGGAAAAAAGTTAAAAAATTTATAGTGAAGTTTTTTTTATATACGATTAAATCCCTGCGAATGCCGCAGCAAGCCTGCACTTCAAAAATATGATAAGTGAAGTGCAGCGTGGGGGTGAGGGTGTGCAGCCGCCCACACCCGCACAGATCATGGGGAAGTACTTGGATGATGAACATGCAGAGATGAAGACATACGTCGATTCGTATAAGTAGTCATGAGAGATGTACGGTTGCCCCGTCATGTGTGACGGTTGGATCGGACCGACGAAGATGTCGGTCATAAATTTTATGGTTTATTCCAGGGGACGGGCGGTGTTCCTAAAGTGTATAGATGCGAGTAGTAAGATTAAAGATTCTAACTACATTTACAAACTAATGCACGACGTCATGCAAGATGTTGGGAGGAAAAACATTGTACAGTTTGTTACGGATAATAGGAGTGCATTTGTCAAGGCAGGGAAGGATATTCGGCGCAAGTATCATATGTACTGGATCCCCTGCGCAACCCATTCCATCGATCTCATGCTAGAGGCGATCGAAGATATGCCGTTGGTGAAGACTGTAATTACCGATGCACGACTCATCACAAACATCATATACATCCATAGCTGATTATTAGCCGCGATGCGCGAAAGGTGTGGTGGGGATATAGTGCGCCCGGGGGCGACGCGGTTTGCCACAAATTATATCGCCTTAAGTAGCCTTCTGAAACACAAACAAGGTTTACGAGAGCTTTTCGCCTCATGATTACGAAGAATGGAAAAAGATGTTGACGAAAGTGACCTACCACATCGAAGAACTGGTGCTGGGAAATTCATTTTAGGATCGCGTGCGCGGCGTTGTGGGTATTCTAGAGCCCATTTATGTGGTGTTGAGGATGGTGGACAATAAGACAAATCCATCGATGAGGTCATTGTATCCATCCATACAGCTGATGAAAGGGGCTATCATGGTTAAAGCTCCCAATGCATATAAGTGGGTGCATGCAATAATAGACAACCGTTAGGAAAAGATGCTTTCTCACCCACTACATCAGGCTGGTAAGTACCTATATGAATTTATTTTATTTTATTTTTTTCCATATGCAACAATAAATGAGGGTTGTATTGATGTGTATATGTTGGTTTTCAGCGTATTTCTTGAATCCCAAATGCCACTACAGTCGGAATCTCTTCGAAGATAATTCATTAAAGAGGGCTGTACATGAGGCGTACGATCACTTATTCCCCGAATGTCCGGGAAAAGACACCTTTTGGCTGTGAGGTAAATATGTTCCGCACTTACATTCTCATTATCTTCATCTCAACCATTCAATACTTATTCTGGTTGCTATACGCCATTAATAGATTGTTAAATTCTGTGATGCGGTTGGAATGTTTGGGTGCCACCCTGCAGTGAAGTCAAGGAACACTATGATGGCATGTGAGTTACTGCGGTAAACTTAATTGTTATATTATTTTGGAAAGTCTAAAATAATGAAAGAATCTTATGATATGCAAGCGAATGGTGGTCCATGTACGGGACTGACTGCGAGACGTTACAATGACTGGTTGTTCGTGTGCTTGCACAGACGGTGTCCTTGTCACCCTGTGAAAGGAATTGGAGTACATTCTCCCTCATCCACACAAATAAACGTAATAGACTAGGGTATGAGAGGCTTCAGAAGCTAGTGTATTGTCACTACAATATGAAGTTACGAGAGAGGCTGCTCCGCACGGAAGGAAGAAGAAAAGCGCGGGAAGACCCACTGGACCTGATGACGGTCGGACAACATGCATATGCTGAGGATGTGGAGGATGACCCAGTTTACCAGTGGGTTAGGTCAGATGACTTGGATACCTCAGATGGGCGACCAGAGCTACATGTTGCGGTGGAAGCAGAGACACAAGGGATTGATGTTAATGCACATGTGGAGCAGCAGAGGTCTCCTGCTGAGGCATTCGACCCATTGACGAGGAGGCCGGAGGGCAGCCCGCGGCAGTCACTATCACGTGGGACACGTGGCGGGGAGACATTGTCTGACACCGAGACTGAGTCAAAGAGTGATGCGGGGAATGAGTCCGGTGATGATGATGGCGGCGATAAGGGTGACGATGACTCTAATGACAGTAAGGATGATGATGATGATGGCGACAGGGATGGTGGCGACGCGGATGGGAGTCGGGATAAGAAGCCTCTTAGCCCTTTCACCTGGGAGGAGAATTTCGATCATTCAACACAGGACCCTGACCATGGTTCTCGTCCAGGAGAACCATGACCGTCTTGTTTACAATAAGACGCGTCAAAATCTACCGCAGAAAAAGAGGACTCATAAACTTTCAGATTTTGAGGAGCTGCTGGCAAAATGCATGAGGGACACAAGCGTTCATGGCAGGCGAGGTGACTTTAGATTTGGATCACGGACGAGGGAGGGGAGCTTGAGTTACAGGCCACAACATGAATCTGTATCACAAACACAGGAGAGTAGCTTGAGTTCTGTGCCACAGTATGGGCATAGATATGGACCTAGTGGATATGCGACGAGTGACTCTAGCAGTTACAGCACATCATTTTTCAACCCTGGTCAGGAGTTCACTTCTGCATATGGGCAAGGATACGAGCAGCAGTATGGATATGGCCAACGATATGGATACCAAGGAGCTTTATATGTGCCCTTCCCAGATCCATATCAGTTACAGACTATGACGATTACGCAGTACCCACAGATGAGCGTATTGATTCAGTTCGGAGAGGATGAGTACCAGTGTTATGGTAGGGAGTATTTTAACTGGTACCACTCTACTATGACCTGGGCACAATATTGTCAATTTGTGGAGCAGCAGTACTATGCCTAACTCCGTCGAGATGGAGATGATGATTACGAGCCACCGCGCAACTCTATGTGGGTCTAGACTACAACTAGTCTCCATCATTGATATGCATATTTCTCAAATTTTACTTCTTCAGTTCTTCTTTTGCTTTTCAATGAATTGGTTGTGTTTTCATATATGACTATGATATATTTATAAATATCATGCATCCAATTTAAATATAGTTGCATTAGTTCAGTTAAACATCGCATAGCTTAGGACCCTATACAAAGGAAACTTATTATGTGCATATTTTTTTTTTGAGATGTTATGATTTAAAAGTGTGTATTAAGGGCTTTTTTAACAATCTCCAAAGTTTCATTAAAAAATTCAACCATTTTCTCAATGTTTTCCCATGTTTCCCAAAAAGTGCGATAAATTATGCGATACAAACGATATAACCCGTGCGATAACCGATGCGTGTGTGTATCCCAAGGGTGCGAGGCATAGTGCGATACCGATATTTCGAACACTTATGGAGTACAGAAAATCCTGCTCATCACATATTGTATTGCAATGCATCACTAAGTATTGCTATGTATCGCTGATATCGCGAAATATCGACAATTTCTCATTTGAAAAAATTCTTCCAAATTGCTATGTATCGCAGATTTGATGGTAAGTAGTCTGATTTAGGGGAAATTGGGGAAATTTTGAAATTTCTTCCAAATTGGTTGCAATCTTATACTCCAAACACGAAATCAAACATGTATGAGGATAGATCTACTGATTCATGAGGTTTTTGTGATTTTTCGGAAAAAAAATATTTTGTAGTTAAAAATAATAAGAAATTATTAAAATATAATTGTTTTTTGAAATTCCACTTTTAGCAATGGTCAATTAAGTCCAATTTCGCAGAATGTAGGAGTGTTTGATGAAATCATTGTCTCTCACACACACACACACACACACACACACACACACACACACTCTAATTTCGAAATTTGAGGGTTGGTGGTCCGATTTCGGGGAAATTGGGAAAAATTAAAATTTTTTTTTCCAATATAAAACACTGATATGAGCTATCCTTGTCAGACTGTCAGTTAGATTGCCAGAGGTCACGATTCATATATATATATATATATATATATATATATATATATATATATATATATATATATATACATACTCTGATTTTTGGAAAAAAAATTTAATTAAAAATGATAAAAAATATATTTTTTCCCAAAATTTCTTTTGCATCATTCCCAAGTATATTTCTAAATTTCCACTTCTTTTGCTTTTGAATGTATTGGTTGTGTTTCTTGATGCAAGAAAATTGGTCTAAACTAGAATGATGTGCTGAAACTAAAATAACAGATTAATTAAAGCAATCAAAATACAAAATATAACTACTTTATCACAAAGTTAAAGAATCCAAGTAACAAAACATGTTCCAATTCAAAGCCGTAAACAATACCGTAATGCAAATCTAACAAAATATGAGTCGATTAGGACCTATGGAAGGTAGAACTTCCATCTAGCATATGGATTATTCCTAATTCAAAGGGATTCACTTAGTTTTAGGGTTTTGGCTAAACTAGGTTTATG
This sequence comes from Magnolia sinica, assembly GCF_029962835.1. Classification (NCBI taxonomy): domain Eukaryota; kingdom Viridiplantae; phylum Streptophyta; class Magnoliopsida; order Magnoliales; family Magnoliaceae; genus Magnolia; species Magnolia sinica. The sequence continues at coordinate 94,111,090 of NC_080578.1, forward strand.
TTTAGGGTTTTAGATTTTGGGAATTGGGGATTTAGGTTTAGGAATTGAGGATCTAGGGTTTTGAGAACTAGGGTTTTGGGGTTTAGGATTAAAGTAAAGGACATGGAATGGAGAGGAATGAGGGGGATGAAGCAAGAGGGCCATAGAACATGGTGGTTGTCTGTACGGACACGGGCTTGGATCGGGGTAGGTTGGGTTGGGGTTGGATGGGTTAGGGCTTGATTGGGTTGAGGTTTTGGATGGATTAGGGTTTGATTGGGGTGTGGTTTTGAGGAAGACAAAAGGAAAATAAAAGAAGAAAGAGAAATAGAGAGAGATTAAGGGAAGTAGAGAGAGAGAAAAGAAAGAAAAATGGAGATAATAGCTTGAAGAAGAAGAGAATAAGAAAGAAAGATAAGTGGAATCACTCCATGGCTTCACACCATCTCCATTCCTAGGAGGTTTTCTTGTTGGTCAAAAGCAAAAGAGAGAAATTTCATTCAATGCATATAAATCCTAGAGCGTTCACACGCCCAACGCTTTATAGTCTTTTGAGGGTGTTTTTGTTACTCTAAAATATTCAAAATACTCCAATTGCTAAAACATGTCCAAAATACCCTCTAAATCAACTAAAACATAAAACAACCTACAAAATAAATAAAATAACTAAGAAAACAACTAAGCTAATGTCCCATGATGTCCACGACCAAGATGGGCCAATGGTCCGGATGATCCAACGTGCGAAATCTAATGGTCCGATAAAAGTGGCCACTCGATCCAATGGTCAGATGTCCTCATCATTTCTACAAATGTTTTCTTACATTTATAAATATAGTTGCATTAGTTCAGCCATACAACGCATAGCTTAGGACCCTATACAAAGGAAACCCAATATGTGCATTTCTTTTTTGTGATGTTATGATTTAAAACTGTCTATTAATGTCTTTTTTAACAATCCCTAAAGTTTCATTGAAAAATTCGACTAATTTCCTCATGTTTCGTAAAAAGTGCGATATTACCTGATACAAACGATATATCCGGTGTGATAACTGATACGTATTCATATCCCAAGGGTGTGATACGTAATGGGATACTGATATGGTAAACACTGGATGTGATTAGACATAAATGCATCCAAGGGAATTTAGGAGTTGCACCAATAGGTAATATAAGGTGAGGGGAGGTAGACTTAAAAGGTTTGGTCATGTGTAATGAAAACCAAGAGTTGTGCTGGTTAGGAGTGAGTTGGTTCAGCTTGAAGGCTCTAAAAGGGCAACAGAAGGCTTAAAAGGACGTGGGTGGAAGTAGCAAGAAAAGACATGATGACTTATGGTTTAACTAAGGATATGGTTCTTGTAGAGTGGAATGGAGGATCAGGATTTATGTAGGCGACCTCAATTAGTTGGGATAAGGCTTAGATGATGATGATGATGATTTTCAACAATTAGAATTACAAGTTGTGTTGATCATGATCCAATGATTCAAATTGATGTTCCAAATCTAAGGGTGAGATGTAAACAAAAACAATAAATTCGTTCCATGATCAAGCGAACAAAGCTACTTGGCCTTCATCATTATCTATGGTTGAAGTCAATGGTGACACAATTTAAAGTTGGGCCAAGGTGATGGACGTTCACGGAGATCCAAACTTGAGGGTGAGTTTCCCAATTGGGAGGCATGGGAGGGATTGATGCAAACTAGGCAACGCCTGGTGATCTACCTGGTTAGTGAACCCCATAAGGTGTCTGGTCAATCAGTGGGTCCATATGGCCATGTGGTTGGGCTATTTCATATATTATTAGTTCTTTTTATAGAAAATAATATTTAGCAACAATAAATTTGCACCCTTAATTTTTGTCACTAATTTTTTAGTCCACGTTTTGATTACTAAATGACATCCGAATGGTGAGGAGTTGGTCCCATTTGAAAGCCTATTGAGCTAGGTATTAGATGAGGCCTAAGAACATGTGATTTTGACTGTTTCAGTCAGCTACGGGTGATTGACAAAAGGGCTGTATATTGTGATAGGATTTAGATATATTCAGTATTTATTAGTATTCTATTCATATAGATGGTTGGGATTAGAAATAATTTCAAAAAAATGATTAGATTATGGTTTATTTGCATTTAGAAAAAGTAGGTGCATGCCTGTAATTTTTTTTTTAAAATTATTTATTTATTTGTTTATTATTATTATTAAAATTAAAACTCATGAATAGTGAATGAAAAGAAAAAGTTTTATTTGTTTTTTCTTAATCATGTGTTGGGTTAATTTTAGGAGTATTATGCTACCAAATGCAGTTTTTTTTTTTTAATATTATTTTTTTGAAAAATAAATCTCATTAAAAAGGAAATATTTTAGAAGAGGAAGGAATCCCAACCAAAAGAGTTTCGGGACAAGAACCCTTACTGGGGTTGTAAATGAGTCAGGTGCGGGTCGGATATTGCAATATTTGTATCCAATATCTGACTCAGTAGATATGGGTATGGATTCGGATATCGTCCAAGAAAAATTCAATATCGGTACAATGCATGTATCACGCCCTTGGGATATGGAAACATATTGGGTATCGCATTTCATGTATCTCATAATGTATCGGTGTTTTTGAGGAAATTGGTCAAATTTTTTAATGAAACTTTAGGGCATGTTAAAAAAAGATAGTCATACACTTATAACTCAAAAGATCATAAAAAAACAGTACACATAATAAGTTTCCTTTGTATATGTACCTAAACTATTTGTTGTCTGATAGAAGTGATGCAACTATTTTCAAAGTCAGTTCATATATAATTTATAGATCATAGAAGACATGTATGAAAGTTGAAAATCAAAGGCTGAAATCGTAAATCGAATTTTCCCGAATTTCCTCAAATTCGAAAATTGGAGGCCAAAATCAATGATTGATCATGCAAAACATGCAAAACCATGGATTACAAACTTCATTCCACTGATTCCAATTGATTTAAACAATAAAAAACGGTGCAAATTCAAAAAAAAAAAACCTTACTAATTTTGTTTTCGGTACCGCACACCCTTTGATTTAGATTTTCGCACCCAAATCTCCTTCTCTCTCCAAACGATAAAAAATAAGTGGTTGAAATATTTTAAGTAGGTAACCAAAGGAAAAAATTTCACAAAGAAGCAATTTTTTGGGGATTTTTCAAAATTTTTGCATAAGGGGTTGACGATGGTATCGACAATGCAAAGGAGTTTATAAGAATGATATTTCCAAAATATTGCAATGTATCGATATATCGTTGATATTTTGGGAAATTTTGCACGATACGGGTAAGAAAGTGAACTTAAGCTCGGTTTCATATTGCGCACATGCGATATTGATTGTATCAGTCGATAACCTACAAAATGGTTGAACCTCAAAGCCTAAGAAATGCACCCTCCCTTTGCCCTTAGATCAATTGATTTAGATCTGTTGTTGAGTTCTAGTTTTGTTCCATAGCTACTGTGTCTGTGATTTGAATGTTTTTGATCGGTTCATACTACCATCATGACCAATTCCTACTCCCTTCTTGATAGGTTCATGTGTTTGTCTCTATAGATTTGAATGCTTACATCAATAGATTTATCCTTCCAAGACAAGTTTCCTCAAGTCTTTCTCAAAAATCTACGTTGATGTCGCATTAGTCCAATTGGTTCATGATCCAATATTAATGGACTTGTGATCCTTATTCCTTGATACATTTAAAAGTTGGAATTGTTCTCATCTAAAGAAAAGTTACCTCACATACAAAGAAGCATGACTCGACTTTTTGTAATCTCCAACATGTTGCTTTTGTTCTATACTTACCATAACGTACTAAGAAATGCATATCTATAATGCACTTCAAATTGGCATCTCTAACACTAATATGTATGCTAAAGTTATGTGTTGACAAAAGGAGTTCGTCAGTTAGTGTAAAAAGTGAAAGTTGGTAGGCTGTCGTAGTGTTGTGATGCCATGTGGCATTTTGGTTCTTACTTCATATGCAGTAACTGCTTTATACCAGCAATGTGTTCATGTTGTGCGTTGTTATGAACTAACGGTTGACACTTGCTTATCTTTAAATGGGTTGGTGATGAGGACATCACTTCATGTACACCTTTGCGCACGTACTAGAGGAAGAGGCGGGCCGCAACGATTTCCCTGTGGCTAGGCGAGTACCCATGATCGTGTTGAAGATCCCATGTGCATGTGCGAGCATTTAGAAGACTCCGCATTGGGAAGATGCACATGGGTTGCTTTATGGAGTGATCCAGATTGTTGAATTGGAGGGAGGTAACGATTGGGCCGTTGGATCACATGATCGGGCCATTGATCGTAGATCGTCCATTAGCTTTTCTTAAAATTTGTCATCTTATAGGATTTGGTTTTGTTTATGTTATGTTTGGTCACTATTTTGAGTGTTTTTAGTTGATTTTAGTTAGATTGGGGTTATTTTCATCAAAATTCACAAAACAGGGTGTTTATTGTAATTTTTGAACTTTCTTAGAGCTATAAAAGAGGGTGGGCGTGTGACCCTCTCCTTCATTGGATTTTATGATTTTTATTTATTTATTTATTTTTTTTTTTAAGAAGAGAAAAAGCTCTTCCTTTCTTCTTCTTCTTCCATCTTTATGAGATTTGAAGATACTTCCATGTGATTTGGAAGGGAGATTGGTGTGAGGCTAATATTCATCAACGAAGTCGCGATGTCTCCATCTATCCTCACTGATGAGGACATCACGTGCACACGTATGCCCCTCCTACACACGTACGCATGGAGGAGGGCCTCCTAGTTAGAGGACTGCATTTTGGTTCATTGGAGTAGACCCGATCGTCATGTGAATCCCACCATGGGTTCTAATGATCATGGCCCACTATTCTAAATGATCTAGTACTTTGAGTTTTGGTTATTGTTGTTATTAAGAACATCATGAACGGTTTAGATTGCTTTGATTAGTTGTTATTTGTGGTTACTTCGTCTCTAAGTAATAGGTTGCACACATGGCACGAGTTTTGGGGTATAAGATTTTATTATAAATAGGCACCCCTTATAGTCTTTTCTCATTGATGATTGGAATAAAATTTCTGTGTTTTCTTGCTCCTCTTTGAGTTGTGAAAACCTAATTGGGTGTGAAACCCTCCCTTCTTCGAAGGGCTACTATCGTGGTGTGAAGCCATACCCATCCCCATTCACCCCCACCTTCTACCATCTATATTCCTCTCCTCCTATAGTCATTCTATCTGCAAATCCATCGTTAATTTGCAGCCGTTCATTCTCTATAGCAAATTTCTAAAATCTGGCCCTGCAGGAGGGCTGAAACTTTGGCAGAGCACCACGCACGGACCGTACATCGAATCGGGCCAAAACTTGGGGGGTTTGTAGCCTAACCCTAGCCGACCAGCCCCAAGGAGGGGGTTTTTGGGTTCGTGGGCCCCGCGCACGTGCGGACTGCCCTCAGCGTACGTGCGTCCGGCGTGGCCTGTTGTCCCCACGCGCAGGCAGTCTTCAGGTTCAGTCTCTCCTCTCTTTCATTCCTCTCTTACCTAATTTCCCTAACCCTAACCCTAGATTGTCTTAAACTCTCAATTTCTTTGCCCTTTTTCCAACCCTAGGGTTTCCTGAATTGAAACTTGTGAATCTCTTGGATTGGGGAAATTATTCCTGTGCATGTGTGGCTGAATCTACTCTCCTTTTAGTATTGTTTGGTCTATAATTTTAATTGATCCAGCCCTAGCATGTGTAGGCCTGGATTCGCATAGATTCCCCTTGATTGAGTGCTTGACTTTGTGGGACGTGAAATTTTGTGTGATTGTTTTGAACTAGTATGATCTAAAGCCTGGAATCTCACATATCATGTTTAAAATTTCATGTCCTGCATCAAATTTGGTATCAGAGCTTCGGGTTCTTGTAAGGGAATGCATCGCATGTTTAGGGTTTGGTCTATTCACGTTTAGTTTGCATTAGCTCTCATCATAGAGTCCGTAAGATCATTTAGTTTCATTTAGACGCATATAGTTGTATTAGGGGGTCTTTGAGTTGAGAAGTAGTTGTATGCCCATACGTACTGGTCGCGGTTTTGGTTTGCACCCTACGCTAAACATGAAGCAATTGCAAGAATCAATGGACAACTTAACCTGACAGTTTGAGTCTTTGGGTAAGCGATTAGAACAATGTATTGACCATCGCCTTAAACAAATTAATGTGCGCGTTACCCAATTAGAGACCTCCGCTCGGGCAAACCCCCCATCGGGGAAGATGCTCAATCTTAGGCATGTGGTCAAGAGGATAGACCAAGGAATGGATGTGGCCAAGGAATCGGTTATGGGCTCGCACTCGTGCACCCACCCCGTGAGGGACATCAAGACCACTATGACCCCGATGCACAACTCCTCAAGAGAGTTAAGAGTAGATGCCCCCACGTTTGATGGCCACTTGGACCCTAAAGCTTTCCTAGATTGGTTGGCGGATATGGACTACTATCTTGAGCAGTATGACATGTCGGATGCTCGTCAAGTCCAATTCGCCAAGATGAAGCTGTGGGCCAAGCAAAGAGGTCTTGGGCTACTGTAGAGCGAAAGAAAGAAAGGGCGAAGGAGCTCCCAATAGTCCATTGGGGAGAAATGAAAGAAATTCTTAAGGAAAAATACCTCCCTTTTTCTTATCACTTGAGGTTGGTTGAGGAATGGCAGTCTCTTCGACAGGGTTCCATGAGTGTTGTTGAATACATTGAAAAGTTCGAAGAGTACTTGACCCGTTGTGAAGTTGATGATGACCCCATACTCACTCTTGCTCGATTTAAGATGAACCTCCATTCTGACATTAGGAGAGAGTTACTCGCCAAGGACATTGACACTCTTGAACAGATGTATCAAGTAGTGTTGGAGGTCGAGCAATACCTCAAAGCATATGTGAGAAGGCGGTTTGAGTCTCGTGATTCTGGCACTAAGGCCAACCCTTCCGGGGATAAACCTGGCACTAGATATCAGTATAAGCCTTCCAGTAGCTCTCAGTCTAGGCCCAATGATGATAAGGGTAAAGAAGTTATCGGATCTTCAGAAGCGAGGCGACTAGGTGTTTTAGATGTCAGGGGTTTGGTCACTTTGCCCACAAGTGTGGCACGAAAGAGGGCACCAAGGTGTTCTTTATTGAGGGGCAGGTAGAAGTAGTGCTCCAAGAAAGTAATAGTAAGGAGGAAGAATATGACCAGCAGAAGCCCCTAGTGATGAGGAAGAGGGAGCGCAAGAGTCTGCGACCCTTGTGGTTATGCGTTGTGCCTTTGCACAAGCAAAGAATACCGACGATTGGCGCCGCAACACGATCTCCGATACTAACACAGTGATAAGAGCTGCGAGATGATCGTGGATAGCGATAGTTGTGCCAATGTGGCATCAACTGGCACTGTGAGCTGTCTGGGCTTGAAACTTGAAGATCATCCTCAACCCTATAGAGTGTCTTGGGTTGATGAAACTTCCATTCTAGTCTCGCACCGTTGTCTTGTTCCTATTCAGTTTGGATCATATAAAGACACATTTTGGTGTGATGTTGTTCTTATTTAGTTTGGGACGTATAAACGTAGGAAGCCTATTGATCTTGTCCCTATGTCACTGTCCCGCAAGCCATCAGAGTTTGCAAAGTCCTTTGTGCATCACATTCATTCATTACATTAAGAAATCAGGGAAAGATCACTACTAGTAATGAACATTACAAATTTTCTACAGACCAGCATAAACGTTTCAAGGAATTCAATTTAGGGGACTGTGATGGTCCGCATCAGGCCCGAGCGGTACCCTCAGGGAGTCGTTCGTAAGTTACACGTACGTAGAGCTGGGCCATTCAAAATTATAAAACGAAATAGTCTCATTGCGTATGTGGTAGATCTTCCACCTTCCATGGGAATTAGTTTCACATTCAATGTGGAGGATCTAGTTGCTTTTCAGGGGACCACTGATACATTGTCCGGCCTTTTGCCTAACCATCCTAATTCCCCAGACCTGTTTCTTGATCCATGGCCTCTTCCCGACCCTTCTTCCCAGCCTCTATCTCCCATACCCACCCTTTCCACACCCAGAGAGGAGATAGAGGATATCCTGGACCATCAGATAGTATCGACGTTAGACGGTGGATTTCAATAGTTCCTGGTCAAGTGGAAGTCACGCCTAGCTTCAGACAGTACGTGACTCACTGAGGAGGAACTTCAGAGACTTGATCCTGACATCTTGGAGTAGTTCAGGAGTTTTGTTACATTAGTGGAGAAATATTCACAGCCGGGGAGGGTTGATGGGGACATCACGAGCACACGCATACCCCCCTATGCACGTACACAAGGAGGAGGAGGGCCCCACCATCGATCTGGATCAATGGCGACGTCCAGGGAGGGCCTCCTAGTTAGAGGACTGCGTTTTGGTTTCTTGGAGTGGACCCAATCGTCATGTGAATCCCATCATGGGTTCTCATGATCATGGCCCACTATTCTAAACGATCTAGTACTTTGAGTTTTAGTTATTGTTGTTATTAGGAACGTCATGGACGATTTAAATTGCTTTGATTAGTTGTTATTTATGGTTACTTCGTCTCTAAGCAATAAGTTGCGCACATGGCGCGAGTTTTGGGGTATAGGATTTTATTATAAATAGGCACCCCTTGTAGTCTTTTTTTTTTCTCATTGATGATTGGAATAATTTTTTTGCGTTTTCCTGCTCCTTTTTGAGTTGTGAAAACCTAATTGGGTGCGAAACCCTCCCTTCTTCGAAGGGCTACTACCGTGGTGCGAAGCCACACCCATCCCGATTCGCCCCCACCTTCTACCATCCATATTCCTCTCCTCCTACAGTCATTCCACCTGCAAATCCATCGTTAATTTGCAGTTGTTCCTTCTCTACAGCAAATTTCTGGAATCTGGCCTTACAGGATGGCCGAAACTTCGACAGAGCACTACGCACGGACTGTACGACGAATCGGGCCGAAACTTGGGGAGTTTGTAGCCCAACCCTAACCGACCAACCCCAAGGAGGGGATTTTTGGTTCGTGGGCCCCACACACGTGCGGACTGCCCTCAACGCACGTGCATCAGACGTGGCCTGTTGTCCCCACGTGCGGGCGGTCTTCAGGTTCACTCTCTACTCTCTTTCACTCCTCTCTTACCTGATTTCCCTAACCCTAACCCTAGATTGTCTTAAACTCCTAATTTCTTTGCCCCTTTTCCAACCCTAGGGTTTTCTGAACTGAAACTTGTGAATCCCTTGGTTTGGGAAAATTATTCCTGTGCATGTGTGGCTGAATCTACTCTCCTTTGAGTATTGTTTGGTCTATAATTTTAATTGATCCAGCCCTAGCATGTGTAGGCCTGAACCCGCATAGATTTCCCTTGATTGAGTACTTGACTTTATGTGGGATGTGGAATTTTGTGTGATTGTTTTGAACTAGTATGATCTAAAGCCTGGAATCTCGCATATCATGTCGTGCATCACCCACGTCATCGTCTCTTTTTCCCTCCATCAATGTATTTTCTTCAAGTTCTTCGATTCTCCCATCCTAAGCCTTCATTTTCTCCTAAACCCATATTTCCCTTATCTATCTACCATCTAATCCCTAGCCGACCTAAACCCATCCATCCCATGCCACATGTGTGAATCTTTCGGGTTGGCCGTATGGCTACACCTTACGCCTTTTAGTGCTCCATCATCCTTATATCAAAATCTCTTTCTTTCATTCCCAAAACCCTAAACCTAAATATAAAATCCCTAACTCTCCTACTTTCCTAAAAGTACCCAAACCCTAATTTTTACCCTAGGTAATATTCGGCCTTCTACTTTGAAATAGACCATATCCTATGCTAATTGGATGTCCCTACATCCATTAGATCCTAGTTTCCTTTTATTTAATGATCTTGTATGACGATGTTGGTAACTTAGGCTAGGATTATGCATGATGTTCTTTTAGTTTTCATAGGATTCATGATGATTATGGCAATGTTTGTGTTTTTTTGTTAATTGTCTTAATTCTGTTACTTGATCTCTCATGTTATTTGGTTTATGCATCGGTCCTGCATCAGTCGGCTTTCTTCGTTCCACCAGCGGTGTTCTCAGCTTAAAATTCTCATTCTATCCATAGTATTATGATTTCTCGTGCAATTTGTGGGGCTACGTTGTGGACCTTTTTGGATTACGCCAATGTATCTAGGGTATCGTACTACGTTCTATTTTTTGATTGTTGGTGATATGTTATTTCTAGTATGCTCATTACCTCTTCTTGAGAACTGCTGAGGTGATTTGTCGAGTGATTGGAGTAGCGATTTTTGGCATTTGTGTGAACATGGTGCGCATATTAGAGATTTGAGCCAACCATCATGTGGGACTAGAGCAAACATTTCCTGGCCTAAAAGTCCTAGTGGTTCCACTCATCAGGTGGGCTAGATGTGTATGTTGGATATATAATGTTGGTTATCTTTTTCCCTGACCATCCATTCTCTCATGCATGTTTGGCTACTTAATCAGTGCAGCAGCCTGATTTCTGGAAAGGGCATGTTCGGAGTGGTCCCCGCCTAATAAATGGCCTGGATCTTATACGCATTTGTCTTGTCAACCAATTTGCAGCAGATACTCTTCAGTCTCTCCTTCTGCCCAAATTGCCATTTGGCACTTATCTTTCTTCGAATAAATTGTGGTGTTTGCTATTTTGGGTCATAATGCAATTTTCCTGTTAGATCAGATTCCCATGCTGCGCCCATTTGCTCCCAGCTAGATAACTTTATATTTACTTTGTTTCTGAACTAAAATTTATATGTTGTGAAAATCACAGATAATGGCATTTCAGAACATTGGTGGGGCCATAAACATGGGTTTATCTCGGGAGGTTTCCTTGGTTCACAATCTTTGAAACTGAAATCACTTCAATCTAAAAATTCTCAATGTCGTGGAGCAGCACGTGCAATAAATGAAAGGGCTACATTTGCTGAAGAAGATCAAGAAAATCTTTATAACCTTGTCCAGGTAGTTATTCTTTTTTCTGATACCAAGTTATATGCTGCATTTGTTTTCAAGAAATGCTTCTTTGGGGTGCAAAGTAAGCCAAACCCCTGTTTGTGCAACTTAAATTGGCTGAGAACAACTGTTTCAGTTTCACTAGTGGAATGTTGAAATTGCTGGATTATCCTTATTAGTTGACAATAGTTTCTCAGGAGAGAATCCTCTTTCATCTAGTTTATTTATGCATACTGAAAACTCCCATGACAAGCTGCCATCTGGAGTCTTATGTTACTTGAATTCTGTGCTGCCTTATTTCTCCAACACCACGAAGTCCTTTGACCATTACCTCCTAGCAATTAGCAGCAAATTAAATCAATGAAGATCAGAACATTTAGATAAGATGACCTCCAAATTGTTGATAGAATTTGGTAGAACTCCGAAGGAAATCAGGACCAACTGACATGCAAACATATACCTGTAAAAAAAACAAAAACTGATATGCAAATGTATGTTCATATACAATATCTTTAGGGACCTGTTTGATTTGCCATGATTTCTTGTAAATTAAAGGAATTATGTCATCATTACGATTTTACCACAGCAAAATCAAGCAAGGGAATGGCCGGTCAAATGCAGATGTATTAAGGAGACCATTAAGTTAATTTGTAATCATTTCTCCTTTCCATGTACCTATGGTAAAAATATCCAATCCAACAGCCACATTAGTTTATTTTGAACATAATTTGAGATTGAAGTAATGTAAAAAAGCCATCATTATGATCTTCCCATGGATAAATCAAACAATGGAAACTATCATTGCAGTCAAATACAACTGATGCAAGGAGACAGGTAAAGTAGTTTGTAATCATTGGCCATTTCCTTACATTTCCTTTACATTACGGCAAATCAAACAGGCCCTAAAGAAACTTCATTTCATGACAAATGATTTGGGATGAAACTCATCGGTGCATAGAGGTGAGAAAGGAGGACCATCTGGTTAAGCCCCATATCTTCCCATCAGAAGCAAGTGAAAGTGATTCATTGGAGGCAATCCCAAAGGTACTACACATTTTGGATACCGAATCCTATGTTAGATACAGGGCTCACCAATCAGAAATACCGAATCCTATGTTAGATACAGCATACAGGGCTCACCAATCAGAATTTGAAGTATGTAGGGACACCCTTTTTAGAGGGGGGCGCACGGGCTCAAGTCCTGAAGTGGGAGAAAAGCACTCACAGGATCCTTCTAACTGGGTGCCACTCCCTCTTCAAATCCTGCTTCAGACTCCTGCTCCTGCTTCCTAACTACTTGTTTACATTTTCAAACAAACACTTCCCTGCTTTCACAACTGAACTTCCACTTTGCTTCACACGTCATGCATCCCGACACTCACTACTACTAGCTACATTGTCCAACTATGGAGCTCATGGTAGGGACAAATGATTGTTGATGGGCTATTTGCTCCATGAGTCCAACCTCATTCTTTAGATGCAGAATGGCCATGATTAACATTTTATAGGGTACAGTTATTACATTTATCTGCACTTAGTCTTGTACTCCCAGATTAACTTAATGATGTTTTTGCAGTGGAATTGTTCCTGTTAAGAATGATTTTTGATGTATTTCTTGTTTTGTTCTCTGTAGGATAAAGCCACAACAGGAAAGCAGGGACTTGGCATAAAGGATCGACCCAAGAAGATTGCTGGCTGCAACTGGAAGGGCAAGAAGACATCTTTTGATGACAGCGATGGGGAATATCCCCCAGATACTGGTGGTTCACTGAAACGAAAACACAGCGAAGAGCCAGAAGTGAGAGAAAATGATGAACCAAAACTTAAGCTGAAAAGGCTTTGCAAACAGCTTCTCCGTCAGGTTCGTTTTTTCTTTTCTTTTTTTAAACAATGCAAGCTTCTTGACAGTTGAAAGCGTGCCTTTCATCAGTGGCTGACTCTCCTTAATGCAGGCCCCTGGTCAGTCACTGAAGGTGAAGCAGCTTAAAGTACTTATTGAGGCACAGTCAGCTTCTGTCTTCTCCAACTTGTCTTCAAAGTGTGATGCTCTCTTGTACTTGAAGAAAAAGGTATGCTTGATTCTACAATGATTATTCTGAGACAATTGTCTCTTCTCATGATAAACAGTTTCAGAATTTGGTGAAGCCCCTGAAAAATCCAGTTAAACCCTGATTGTGGTTCACTTAGCATCGACAGTGTAGAAGAAATAATCTTTTAGAAGTTCAGTTTCTGCAAAAATCCCACAAGTTCTGTTGATGCAGCAAATTGAAAGATTTGAAGATCAATCGAATAATCTGAAATTATGTTTTTGAAAGCGTAAGCTCCAAATCCTTGAATGTTGCTACACAATTAAATAGAAGGCCAAAACAATGGAATGTGGAAGCATCAGCAGTCTTCTAGTTATTTGACCAAAAAGAAGGAAAAGAGCTAGTTTGTTCAACTATAAAGACACAGAACAAAAGCCAACAAAGATTGGGAGGTATTCCAAACTGTCCACTAGAATCCCCCCTGTATAACCCCATGAAAAACTTTAAATGCTGTTTTATTTTTTATTCAGATAATGTAATGGGCTGTTACAAGCAAGGAGACCTTTACATTGACACTTTTGACAGCTTAAAGAGAACCCTAATATAATAGGAAGTGACTAAATGACCTTGAATCCCATCACTAACCTATCAGCTTTCTGTAAAGTGGCCATGACTTGCTCAAACGATATCGGAAATATACCATCTTGGGCTAGTTTGAAAGCTTACCCAATAGGCTATCAAACATGTCATTCTGACGTCGTTGATGCCCAAATAGTGGCTGACCAAAAATCATGATGGAAATGCAAAAGGCTAACTTATTAAATAAGTTAGGACTCAATCTAATCCTATAAACTAATTAATATAATAAATCTTATGAATTTTGGGACCATTTGGTTGATCCCAAGGGCCCCACATTCTAATATGATTGTTGATCTTATCACATTCATTATCAAACCATGGATATGGTCCAAATCATCAATCAAGATAGTACGAACTGTTGGATTGGTTGATCAGAAGCTTGTGCGGCCATCTGGTTACATCAAGCCATCTTGATGTAAAAAAGAACTCGTGAAGGAATAGAATTCCTAACATACAGGGATGCACAGGTAGCACTTGCAACCGCTAATGACTCTGTGACAATATTTGGCTCTTGCCTAAGATGAATGAACGAAATGTTTAATCTAGAGGAGAGGACTTTAATTTCGTTAAAAATAAAACGAAAACCCCCAAGGCTCAGCACTGAGAGCCCCAGTAGATGATCTTAGCATCTTGCCCTTCCATTACGATTGGGACACTAAGGGATGCGAGAATGTTGCATATTGCTTCTCTTAGCATGGTAGTAGCCACATGAGATGGAGAGCATGTTGTCGAATTTTTGAAAGGCACAAAAGTGTAAAACTTTTCAAAGGTCCAGATTTTAGAAATTAAGGATCCCCATCTAAATACAATTAAGTTCCAGAATACACAAACCAATAGCCAGAAGCTTGCCTCAGCACATGTGATTGCTGCAGAAGTCTGATGTTGATCCTCTAAAGCAGGTCTCTCCTTAATCTATTCCGGTGAACAAAGAGAAAGAAGACCATCCGGAGGTAGGGCTGGGGTGTGAACTGAGAGTTGTCTATAAGTTGGACCTCACATGTGTGAACATTTGATGGGAGGGAGGAGAGAGATTTCTCTCTCTTCTCCTCTCCCTTTTCTTCTCTTTATAGTAGACGCCGTGAGGGGTGGGGATGTTGAAGGCTCTCTTTTAGCACTTTCCGCCTTGGGATCAAATCTATTTAAAAGGAGGAATGAGGGTTTCAAAGGGATGCACCAATTATGGTGTTCCTCACCCCCAAGACTTGAGTATGCCACACCACATGAAAAGTCTATATACCCACCTTACCTAAGTAACTAAATTGATCTAATCCCTTCACTGTCCAATGATCCACTCTTGATGGTAGTCTAAGAGTTGTGCTACATGATCTCAACCATTGAATGCCCATCAAGCATGATAAAACACGTTAAACGGTTAAAACAAAAGATCGATGGTTAAAAAAACTTTCATTAAACATTCAAAACCATTAGATGTCGAGCTCAGTTAGAAAGTCAGTTGATGGACAGTCCAATCACTAAAATCTAAGCTACTAATTAGTTTCATGGGATAACTAGTGGATCTTATGTTGAAGCATATGGACTAAGGCTGCATCCTTGATGTATACACCTAACTCTACCCATATGTTAGCCACTAATGTAACCTCACTTGGTGAGTCAAAGAACAAAACACTCCCACATCTGATTTAGACCATTCCGAAACCTTCTAAAAAAACAGAATCACCTAAGCACGAAAACAAAGACATCAACAAAAGCCAAATGGTCATTACCTTATCCAGTTTCGAAAGAAGATGCAAGAGAGAAAATCAAGCTTTCTTAAACAAGAAGAAAGAAAAGAAAAAGATCCACATTCATCTTCACTTCGCGTGAGCCCCCATCCCAAACTAGTTTTAGTTCGTGATTCTGATCTTCGCGATCATAGGATTCTCAAAAGTCATCTTCGAGAGGTAGCGGGTGCCTCTTGGGAGCTCATACTCCCCATATGACCTTAGGCCTAAGGATTAATCAAAGCTAGTATGTGATCAAGTTGATCTGATCCGGGCATGATGGTGTCTCCTAGGTCGGAGACATGATGCGATCCTCCAATGCAAGTGCTTAGCGAGGTTAAACACAAGATTTTTTATTCAGAGGACACTCACTCCTATGTGAAGTAGGGTCATGGCACAACTATCCTGATGGTTGAGACCTTCCATCCCAACTCGTTGTTGGTCCCCTCGCATTTGATGATCAATTAACCTTTCACAGATTGCCCAATCCCACTAGCATAGTTGTAGAATTTAGGGTACTGAGATCCATGTAACAGAACTCTCCCCCTGCCCAATAGCTTGTGGCCAAACTCACCTTCCCCTAGGACAACCATAGGAATCCCTCCCCGTAACCCATTATAATAGTCAGTAAAAGTCTCCGCTCACGTTTATGGCATCCATGGTATAAACCAAACACATGTGGTCCCAAATACAAATGATCATAGCCATCATCATGGTTTTCCAGGGAACACAATACTGAGTAGTGGGCATTCAGGCCAGCAAACAAGAGCTGGGCCTGCCCAATTCCAGCAGCCGTCTGAGGGCCACACAAAACCCTGCTGTAGTTAAACTTCCAGGAACCGTGTGGAGGCTGAGGCTGGTGTTTGTTCTTAGATGCTGACTGGAGCCATTCTTTACTAAAATCTGCAGGTACCCGACCCTTGAAGGCAATGGATGTTGCTGCCCATGCCAAGATGTAGCCCTTACTAAAGTCAATAAGCATTTCTATCGAAAAATTGATGGCCCTGAATACCCAATTATGTTTCTCTTTCAATGTCACCAAACAAATAGCAAATGGAAGAAGGCTCCACAATGCATTCCTTTTCTTCAATAAAGGGCCTCTTCCTCTGTTTGATAGTTCATCCCTAAAAAATTGATTCAATGCCCATTTAAGGCGGAAAAATGCCAGGAAACGAATTCCATAGAAGAGATGCCACCAGGAAGTGTAGGAAAAAGGTGCTTGCTGGTTTCCTCATCCGCTTTGCACATTACACACCTGTTGGGAATGGCCATTCCTGTAGCTTGTCCACCGTGAGGGCTTTGCCAAGGGCCACCAATCAGATGAAAGACCTCCCTTTCTTCCATAAAGACCTCTTCCTTTTTTTGATAGTTCCTCCCTAAAAGATTGATTCAATGCCCACTTAAGGCAGAAACATGCCAGTAAGTGAATTCCACAATAAAGATGCCACCAGTCAGTGTAGGAAAAGGTGCTTCCTGGTTTCCTCATCTGCTTTGCACATTATACACCTGTTGGGAATGGTCATTCCTGCAGCTTGTCCACTGTGAGGGCTTTGCTAAGGGCCACCAATCAGATGAAAGTGACGACTCTTGGAGGGGCACAAGGCTTTCACAGCAGGGAAGCAAATGGAGCCGGGTTGGTGTAGACAGGCTGCGAAAGATCGAACTTGCTAAGAAGGTCCCCCAAGGCTCTTATTTCCAAGCCATGGTTTCTTCTTCATCTGGGTTAAGGGAAACCTTCTCTAACAAGCATAGCACTTGTTGATAATCTTCCATCTCCTCCAGATGTCTTCTGAGAGTAATCTTCCACACCAACCTGTCCCTGATTCTTTCCATGCAATCACTCACCATAGTACTACTTGTATTCACTAATATGTAGAGTCTTGGAAAAATCTAACTCCCAGGGAGCTATCCCAGATCCATTTGTCTTCCCAAGACCAAACATTATTGTCCTGATTCACCATTAATGTGAACCCTTCAAACAGGACTTTACTCCATTACTTGAATTGGTTCCCCATGGTGGTAGAATACCTCCCTGCAGCTCAGGGGTTAAAGCTGCCAAGACTCTTGTTTGTATTACATCTTCTTCAGCTTCAATGGTATTTGGAGTCCTCATTGGATCAGTAACTGGTGCATTGAAGGGGGTGGTAGAACACGTCATCTGTTTTTTTGAAAGGCAACACAGTTTTATTAAGAAAGAGGCTAACAAAATGCCTCACAAAACCACAAGAGCAAAGACCAGCTAGAATAAAAAATTGTTTGGATGGCAACCAGTGAAAGGCTTTAGCACCGAAGCCTAAGCCACAGCATCAAGCTTGGTCTTTCAAAATACCTCTTCTAGACTACAAAGCCTATTATTAAAACACCTATTGTTAGTTCCTTCTGGTCCTCCACAGTCATCCCTGAACTGGGCAAACATGGATTTGTTGACCTTGAATTTCAATCATTGATCACAGCTTTACCCATTTCTCTCAATTGGCTTCTGGGTGTCTCACTGCTGCCTCTGTCACTGCTAGCCTCTGACTTGTGGACTTTGGTTGTCGTTCTAATGAGACCTGTGCCTCCAACTCAACTTTAACAGTCTCCATAGGATTTGCCAATATTACCGACACACTTTCCGTCATCGTGCTTTCAGCTTGATGTATGGCCCATCCATTGTCACCCACAGATTCCTGTGCAGATCTGTCGGTCAGTTCGTTGATTAACTTCAACTGATACATTTTTGTATCCATTGAAATCCAACTGTGGCTTGGATCACAACATTTTTGGATACATGCTCGTCTGGATCTTTTTGCTTCAACTGATTCAGTCCCATTTATCTCTACAGGTTATCCTTGTGGCTTGGACACACTTTTTCAATGAATCCAAGCATTTATGGAGATCTTACTTAGCTTATTTAAATCCTTCCTGATTTCACTTATTTCCTCCTGCGTCTTTGCTATGTTCTTTGGTCCTTTGGCTTCTGCTGAGGGTGTGCTTTTTAATGATCAACATGTGGTGTGTTCTTTCATATCAAGGGGATAGATACAAATATGGATTGCTTATAAAAACCATAGGAAGATGGGCACAGATTTGGGCGATAAGGAGCGCGATAGTAGTAATTAATGCAATCCAGGTAACATTCGGATGAAGGATGAGGGTGGTCATAGTTAGGATGGGAGTTCGGATAGGAATATTCGTATGAAGAGTACGAATATCTACCTATTGTCAACAACTCACCAATGGAAAGGATAAATTCGGTGCCCGTTGGTTAGGATGGATTTGAGTGTCGGTGGGATATTATGCTGCAATTGCTGTATGGCAGAGATAAAATAGCTGATTTGTGTTTGGATGAATAAAACTACGGTATTGAGGGTGCACAGTTGAAGTCTTAAGGGCTGGATTTTATTTGGGAATACAGATCTATGACTTTGGGTTTGGTGAAATATTCGAATTCATGAAGATTCTAAGACTTTGCGTTGGCAACAACACTTGAATGGCTGTAGCATTTTTTGGTGACAGATTCCTAATTTGGAATTTCGTGAAGTGTTTCCTTTTTCTTTATGTGTTGTTTGTTTATGGGTCAAACTTTTGATGCCTCACCTTGAGAAACCCCAAATCCAAAACCAGACCAGAAAAAAAGGATCTTGCTTTGGTGAATGAGTTGAGAGCTTTTCCCTTGGTTTGCCATAGATTCGTTCATCATCATCAGATCCTTGTCCCAGCTATTGGAGGTTGGCTTTATGATCCTGTTTTGCCAAGAGTTCCCATTCAAGGCTATCTTTAGCAAGTGAAAAAGCCTTGTCATGACCTCAATACAAGTCCATTAAGAGTCTTTCCATTGTCTTCCTTTTAGACCCTTCAACCCCAAGCAAAGTGCTCTTCCTTGTGGGGCCGTCTCTGATTTTCTGAGAACATGGCTGAACCATTCCTGTTTGCTCTCTGTCATTCAGTTTGCTTTTCACACTCCTAGGCTTGTTTGTGTTACTACCCTTTATCATACAAAATGGAATATGGCCACATACCTGGCACAGCCTGAAAAAGAGCCCTGAGCTATAAAAATGAGTTATGCAGATGGTTTTTGCAGGCTTGTCATGCATGTGCCAGTTGGTGGAATGTATGGGATCGAAACCTTCCATCAGATGTGCATCATCAGGAAACCTTCCATTCTGTGAAATCATGTCCATCTGTTGTCCATGTGGGCCATAGTGTTTGGAGAAATACAAACTGTAGGTTCAGTTTCCCTACAGGCTCTGACAGGTCTATCGTGCTCGTCTGGCAAAAGCAAGAAAAAATATGGTTTTGGGCATGACCCAATACACCCTCAGCATTGAACTGCCATGTCTGAATGATAGCCTATATTTTGTTTCCTTGTTAAAAGATGGCATATAACAGTTAGAATTTGACAAGGGGAAATGATCCGGCAATAGTCCCCAAACCTCATCACTGTCCAGTAGTGATAAGAACTGCGCGTCAGTTACTCTCTACCTAAAATATCATGGTAATTTGGGCCGTTAGTCATTGTTTCCAATCTCTGACTGGACAGTGATACGGTTCACTGATAGCAAATTTTGCTGTTGCTTTCCAACAGTGCACCATCGCCATTTGAAAAGAGCAGGTTACATTTCTCCTTATATGCATTCAATTCCCCCTAAATGTCATGAATATCAGCATATTAACATGAAGAAGCATTTGACACTGCCACTGATACGAGGCCGTCTTTTTGTGGGTGCAGCTAGAAAGCAGCAGGAAGTTTCGTGTGGAGGGAAAGAGAGTCAGTCTCTACTCATCATCTAAGAGAGACTGAAAATTTTGTTAGGAAAGAGGACTTTTTTGAGGTGAGCTTGTTATAGATCTTAGCTCGGATTTTACTTAATACACTTATTATTATTTATTATTCTTTTTCTTCTTCAATTATTTGAATTTTTATTTAAAAGCAACTTGGAAATGGAAATTTGATGTTTATAACATCATTACTGTTAAAAATCCAAAGGGACATAGGCATATTGATTCCAGAATCTTGATGGGAACATTTCTAGAGTGAAGAAAATATCCGAGTTGGGTGGACTGTGGGTACTGCTCTTTCATAAATACCTATTTGTCGGTGTAGCATTTTATCATCTATCTAGAGATTATTAACTGATTTTGCTCTCTCTCACTCTCTAAGTGAAACAGTTGAGGGGATTTTTTTATGGGACCCACTGTATATGACATCCACTCTGACCAACAGATGATTCAAGGCATATTATCCCACTCCCACCAACAGATGAGCCACCACATTAACCCCCTTCCCAAAAACCAGGTCCATCTGTGATTCAGGTGGGCCTTACTAAGGGAAACTATTGGAATGGTAGGCCTTGTCCTATTCAGTGTTCATCTATGGTGTGGACCACCTGAATCATGGACCAGGCTGAATTTTGGTCCCTGGACATAACATGAGCTGACACATCAGTGGATTTCATGTGCACATCACGGTGTGTGCCACCCCAGGAATGCCGAAAGTTAGCACGTTAAGCTCCTCTCTGCTAGGGTTTGCAGGGAAGCATCTCTCTCTGTGTGTGTAAGGTCAACTCATGGGAACTTTCCATGTGGTTGAGCTGTGTGGGCCCGACCGTGATGTGTGTTGGACATCAACACGGTGCATTTGAATGGCCCCCTTTGGGTTATGGTATATCCCAAAAATCAGCTGGAACTCAGGTGGGCCATACCATCTAAAATCATGTGAAGACATGCCTAAAACATATAAAAGCACTTGGTGGGGTCCCCATGAGTTTTGGATGCGGATGAAACTTAATCTGGCCCCTCATCCAAGTGGGATGCACACAATGGATGGGCTGGATTTGTAAACCACATCTCGCTGGGGCCAATAAACAATCAGAAGGTTTTAATGGGCGGGTAACCCCTCTCAACTGTTGTAAGTGGTGTGGCCCACCTAAGTCATGGATCTGACCTGATTTGGTGTAGAGGTCACCGGCCATTCCCCGGTGGGTGATGCCTATCCTAGTGCTAGTAATGGTAAATTTCTTTCTATTAGTAGTCCATTTAACTGCCAATCCTAGGTGCTATTAGTTACTAATAGTAAATTTCTTTGTATGAGTAGTCCATCTAACTGCCATATTAGGCAATGCCTTAAAAGCCGGACCAACTGATAAGTCAGAATGGTTTGGACCGGCACAGTCCAGTTCCATATAAACCACATTTTTCCAACTAATAGCCAAACCGTTCTACCTGGAAATTTTGTGCGCCAGGCATCCATTTGAGTGCTCTCAATAAAAATAAAAAACAAAGTGAGGCAGCCTTATTTTGTAGCAAGAAGATCTAATTCGTGGCCCACCTTCTGTGATATTCACATGGGCACCATATCTGTGGCTGTGGCTGCATCCATATGGATATGGCTCCACAGGTTTAGCTTGGCAGAAGAAAAATAAAATAAAATACGTCGCATTACACCAAAGTGATGTGTTTGTTTACACTTCAGCCTTTACCACGTAGACGTGTCACATTAGGAATGTAATAGTGTCCAAAGACGTATGCATGACCGAAACCCTAGAGGCAGTCATCTTTCCGGTTATACATGGCTAGATTTAATTGGCCACGCACGGCGGTAGGCAGTGGTTTACTAAAAGGATAACCCTCATTTTCACAAATTGCTTGAATCCTCATCAATTAATAGCAGAGTAGTCAGAGATCCGGCTATTTCCATGCGCCGAAAGTAACAAGGCATTCGGTTCAATTTGAGTCGAATACAACACTAACACGCAATCAAAATCAGGCCATTGGTTACATGTATGGCCACACGTTTGAATTGATGCCCAAAAGTGTCAAATTGGGTGGGTCCAACAATAGATGGTAGATGGGATGATCCAAGCGATCTGAATAGTGGCCTGTGAACGGAAAGATGCTAAAAAAAACTAATAGTGGTCAAGATCTTGTGATGGAAAATGAAGAAAAGCTAATCCTTGTATTATGTTCCGGTAGTATCCCTGGCACATTGAAAAATGTTATATATGTTCCGGTAAGACATTCACTTCAAATATAGACCCTGGGTTTCTCCTCAACCATTTCTTTTTCCTCACACACGTTTAGCCCACCTGCTGAGCAGACCAACCGTGGTTCAGGTCACATCCACGGTCGTCCCACCTGATGAATGGCCTGGATGACATTTGCAGTATAGCATGTGTGGTCCACCTCTTTGCATAGAATACAGTGATTTTCAATTCAGATAATGAACCAATGATATTTTCATATAGACAGTCCAAGGGTGCGTTTGGTTGCACCAAATATCATGAAAACAAAATTAGACTGATTAATCATGAATATAAATGATATTTGGTGTAATCAACCTAAATCTTTTGTTTTGTGTGACTCAGAACAGCCTACATTCAACTGAAAAAAGTCCTAATATTGGTAACTAAGCATGCTTTCTTGAGCCATATTTCATGAAATATCATGATATTGGGTGCAACCAAACACACCTTATTTCAGAACTGAAATCCATGTATCTGTGCAAGGATGTGGGTAATGTATCAATATAAATTGGGCCTAAGGACTGTCCATCACATTAGGGTTTTCATTTTGTATAAGTGAAGGCAAGTGGGACCCATCATTCAATGATCTGAACAGTTGATATTGTAAAAAAACTCCACAACAATAAAACTAAGAGAGTTTAGAAAGAAAATACAACAATGGTTCAATGGACAAAGAAAAGACCAGAGATCATACATGAAGTTTCTTCCAATCTAAGGGGCTTTTGGTGCATGGGACATCACAAGGGGGCTCATCATATCAAAGGTTTGGATCGATGACCCAACTCGGGTGAGTCCCAACTCAAATCGAGTGCAGACGAGTTGGTCTTACTCACTGAGTCTTTCAAGCAGGTAATTGGTGTAAAACTCTCAAATTTGGGTTTTCGCCGCGTAAATCAAAGTGGCTTGTCTTTTAGTTTTCATCATTCAACAACATTACATTCAATAAGCATCTTTTTCCTTAGCAAATGCATCAAAGGGTCTTCAAGCCAAAGTGAGTTTCAGCTTCAAACAGAAATTACATTACTTTCAATTCAGATTCAAGAGAGAGGCAACCACAAGTTAACAGCTACTTCCCATTGTTTTCTTTTGTCATTTCCTCTCCAATTAAACTGAATGTTTGCAATTCAATTCCCTTGTGCATCCAAACCAAACACCAAAATTTAAGGGTGAGATCCCACATAATCGGTATTTAAGTCTACTCCTGATTTGGTTGGGTCCCATGCCCTCCATATAGGATTTGGTGCACTAAACTGGCACCTTTGTTCACATAAACACAATTAGCAATGTTTTTGTTTTTTCCCAAAAAACCGTTAATTGTATTTTTGCAGACGAAAGTGCCGTTTTATTACGGTGAATCCTATGTGGAGGGCATGGAGCCCGCCAAAATCAGGATTAGAGTTCATCCTGATTACGCAGGATCCACTACCCAAGCAGACCCTTACGCATGTCGAACAGAGGAAAACTCAATTTCAGGAGGAGAATGAAAATAAACACCACCCAGTTTAACTTCGAAGCAGTGAAATCAACATCAAATGCAATACTTGTATAATAAGACATATCTTGATTGTAATTAGTATTGTGTTTGCTAGTAATCTGGGGTCAAACAAGAAAGTTATGAGCTAGATAAAGAGCCTCACATAACAAGGCTACAGTCCTTGAACCCAATATGATATTTTGATGCATTAGGATCTGAAAACATACTTCGAATGTGAGCGTATGATGTTGAACTTGGAATGGAGGATTTTATTTTATTTTATTTTATTTTATTTTTTAAATTAATGAAGAAATGGACATCTAGAAGAAATTCCCTCTGATTTTTTTTTAGCCATCTATTTCTTTTCCCAGAAGTTCGATAGAATGGTTAGGATTATCAGATTGGTGTGATTTTCGGGGTATGACGAATCCATGGTAGGCCATCTAACCAATTCAGATCTTGTACATGTTAACGCATACGAAAATTGAGTCACTGATTAGCTAAGGGCAAGAAAGTGACAGATTGTATAGCTTACCCCAAGTTATCAATGTGTCATAGAACCATTTGTAGGTATCAGGTTTGTCTGTCATCACTAGATTCAAGAGCGTGGATCAGATAGTGATGATATTCATGGCTATTCTCATCATGTGCAATGTAGAAGAAGATGAAGAAGAAGGCGAAGTGCTGAAGGGACAATTTCTGCAGTGTTGCAAAAATCCTACGATTTATGATTAGAGTCAAATCTTAAGCAAAAACGATTTGAATCCCACCTTAAATCCGTTTTTATATGAATCCTACAATTCTATGATTTGAATCCTATGACTTACGATTTAAATCTTGATTTACGATTCAAATTATACCTGTTCTCTTCTATTTTAATCATCACTTGGCTTTCATTTTATGTTTTTAAATTGGTGAGGGCTTTAAGAATAATTTTAAAAAGGCAAATTATTTTATTTCGTTCTTTATAAGAGATTATATGATATATATTCTCTTCAACGTTAAATCATGGAGCATTATTTTTTCAATGATTTCTTACCTCGTAACTGGTCGAAACACCAAATCGATGTATGACTTGTCAGGAATGTTTTTATGGATGGCTACCATCATTCTGACTTATATATATTGTGGAATGATAGTTAGAAATCAATATTTTTTTCATCGATATATAAAATCAAATACTGCTTTTCTAATGGGATTCTACGTTCAAGAAAGGGAATAAGAACATAAATTATTAAAAGATCCTTGTTTGTATATTTTTTAAGGAAAATTTCTTAAAAGACAAGATAAAGGAAAGATAAGAGTCCTTTAACACTATCAGGACATGGTGTTACTTTGTGCATATTGATGACAAAAGGATGATTGGTGACTTTTTATTTTTTTCTGATTTATTTATATTTTTTCAAAATTTTAAGAAAATCATATAAAAAAATCTTGCAATTTATGATACGATTTACAATTTGATATGATTCAACCCCAATTATGATTTGTGATACGATCACGATTTTGACAACATTGATAATCGAGGAAAATTTTGAAAATATGAGTTTTGAAGTATGAAAAAACCATTCAAGCTTACTTCCCATGTTTCCAATACAAGGATAATTCCAAAAAGAAAAAGAAAAACATTGTTTGGGTGTTCCCAGTGACATGGAAGGCATGCTTTTCAGTCCAAATTAATATTGGAAATGATTTTTGCTTTAAATGTGTGCGAAAATTAAGTTTGGTCAGAAAAGGAATGGAAGAACAGAAGCCCGCAGTATGGGGTTTCCAGTTCCTTGATCCCTTGTAGAAAACCACCTCTGACAGAATAGGACTTTCCATATTGAAAAACATTGCATAGAAAATATGAAACTTAGGGGGTGTTTGGCATCTTTATAAATGAGCTTATTGGCTTATTTCTATAAATTAAAAAAAAAAAGAAAAAAAAAAAGAAGCTTTTAGATGGTTTGGTAATAGTTTAATTAGGTGGCTTATTTGTTTAGAAAGAAGCAAATAAGCTGTGATTTTATAAGTTAGGGAGTAATTTTTTGAAAAAGAGTTTATTTGGCTTAAGTAGGTAGACATTTTTGGCTAATTTTTGAACAAGTTTGTCCTTAAACTCTTCTAGTAATTCCCATCTTGCCCTCTTCTCTTCTCTTTACCATCTCTTCGAGGTAAGCTCACATGATGATTGATGAATGACCCATATTGAAGGTGGGGCCCCACATGATAAATGGTCCACATCAAAGGTGGGCCCACAAAATGCATGGTCACATCAAAGGTGAGCCCCACATGATGGATGGTCCACATCAAATGTGGGAACCACTTGATGGATGGTGGACATTGAATGTGGGACCATATGATGGAAGGTTGACATTAAAGGTGGCCCCACATGATAAATGACACATATTAAAGGTCGGGCTCCACATGATGGACGGTCCACAACAAAGGTGGGACCTACATGATGGATGGTGAGCATCAAAGGTGGGTCCCACATGATAGATGGGCTGCATCAAAGTGCAGCCATGCATGATGGATGATCCACATCAAGCAGGCCCTACCTGATGGATGGTCCACATCAAAGGTGGGGACCCACATGATGGATGATGGACAATGAATGTGGGACGACAATATCAAGTGGGCCCCACATGATAAATGGTCCACAACAAAGGTGGGCCCCTCATGATGAACGACCCATGTTGAACATGGGCCCCAACATGATGTATGGACCGCATCAAAGTGTGGCCCAACATGATGGAACATCCACATCAAGTGAGCCCTATTTAATGGGTGGTCCAAATCAAAGGTGGGACCCATATGATGGATGGTGGTCATTAAAGGTGGGCCCACATGATGGTCGGTTGATATCAAAGGTGAGCCCACATGATGAACGACCCATATTGAAGGTTGAGCCCCACACAATGAATGGTCCACATCAAGGTGGGTCCACATAATGGACGGAGCGGGCTTCACATGATGGATTGCCCACATCAAAGTGTGCCTCCTCATAATGGATGGTCGACATCAAGTGGGCCCCACCTAATGGATGGTCCACATCCAAGGCCTCACATGATGAATGGCCCATATCTAAAGTGGGTCACATGATGGATGATCCACATAGAAGGTGCACCCCACACAATGAATGGTGGATATCAAAAGTGGGCCCCACATGATGGACAATCCACTTTGACGGTAGGGTCCACACCATGGACACATCAAATGTGGACTCCACATGATGGGTGATGGGTAATAGACATTGAGGGGCCCCACATAAAAGATAATTAGCATTGATGGTGGGCCCCACATGATGGGTGGCCTACATCAAGGTGGGCCCCTAATGATGAATGGTCCACATCCAAGACAGGCCTTGTATGATGGACCCCTAATGATGAATGGTCCACATCCAGGACAGGCCTTGTATGATGGACGACCCACATTGAAAGTTTGGCTCACACAATGGACGGTCCACATCAAAGGTGGGCTCCATATGATGGTTGATCCACAGATAATGTACGATATAATGAATGGCCCAAATGTCTTAAAATATGAAGATTGAGCCATCCATTCTTTTGTCATTTGGGGCATGGTTCATCTACGATGAGATCCACAAACACAACCATCCTGATTGCTCTTATAATGAAGTTATTGTAATCTTTAAAAATGACGTCAACTACCCTTAAAAAAAGATCTTATTTGAAGGTTTTTCAAACCTGCTTATTTCCAATAAGTTATTTTATTTGATTTTATTTACTTTAAAAAGTGATTTTACCAAACGAGCTCATTTAAAACAGGAGCTAGAACAAAAAGAGCTTATTAAAGTAGCTCTTATTGAATTAGAGTAGACATGCCAAACGAGCCCTTAGGTAAACCTGTTTGTAATTAAGATAATTAGATAACAGTATATAAGTCTAAACATCATGTATGTTTCCAGGCAATTATACGTGAAAAAGCAAAAACTACATATCAAACCTCTATCAGACGAGTCTCATATACCAACTGGGCGGTGAGAATGTCGACAACAGCTGAACCAACGGACTTGAAAACTGTAACCTCATCAGAGCTACTTCTTCCAACCTTGTCTCCCTTGATCAAATCCAACAAAGTCCCACCAATATCCCCACGTGAGATCACTCCCCTATCAAAAGCACCCACCAATTCCCCTGATTCCACCAATGCGGCCTCATTGTCGACAAAAACCCTCCCCCTCCCAATAGCCTCATCATCGCATTCCCTCATCGAATGGTTAAAAGACCCCACCAAATCCAAATGGGCACCTGCCTTCAACAGCTTCCCCCTAACGAGCGGAATCTCTGATCTCGTAGCGCAACTCACAACATCTGCCATCGCAACAACCTCGTCCAAACATTCACCATGCTGAAAACTAACACTGCCTGATTCACCTTCTTCCATCTCCTTTGCCAAATCCTGAGCCTTCTTGGCCGTCCGATTCCAAACGACCACCTTCTTCAAGCTAGGAATTGCCGCCAAATGAGCTGATATAAGATAAGAAGCCAATGAACCTGCCCCAATCATCACAAGAACTTCCGCATCTTGTCTAACTAGATATTTAGCGGCAAGGGCAGATACACAAGCTGTCCTCCAAAGGGTTATTTCCGTTCCGTCCATCATGGAAAGAGTCTGTCCTGTGGATGAATCGAAAAGAACGTATGATGCATTGATGCCCGGTAAGTTGCGGGCCGAGTTCTGGGGGAAAGAGGTTACGATCTTGACTCCGATAAATGGAAGTGAAGGAGAGGTGGACCAAGATGGCATTAAAAGAAGAGACGAACATGGGTTGATGGGGAAATTCTGCCGAAGTGGTGATTGTATCGAGGTGGAAACCAATGGGAGAGAAAACTGAAGGTGATTGATGAGAGAAGGGAAAGAGAGGAGCGCAGCAACGTCACCTCTGTCCAAGAATATGGGATTTCTAACATCTGTGTTTGAATTCTCACGAATTGATTCTTCTACATCCATCGAGAACCTAATTTCATGAATGAATTGCAATGAAATGAGATCAAACTGCAATATAAACTGATTTAGGCTACATTTGGATGCACGAGCGAATTGAAATATGAACATTTCAATTTAATCAAATAGGTAATAAATGAAAAAGAACTACCTTTACCACAAAATTCCTTGGTGATAAAAACCATTATTTTCTATATGTTTCATTGAAAGTAAGGCTCTCTATATACACAGGAGGATTGGCCCCAATCAAGGGAGATTACAATCAATCTAATTAAATCATAATCTAATCAATCCAAACAAAAAATAAAAAATGTACATGGAGAATCAAATCTTTTCTAATACTTGGGAATTTTGATGTTACCAAATCATGCCTCAAAGAACTGAAATTTCCAGGTGGGGCTTTTTGAGGGGAGAAATTATGTAAGTGCGCTCATTTGTTTTTTTGTTTTGTTTTTTCTTTCTTTAAAAAGCAGTGAATTGAGAATTGTGGGCCCCCCTTGGTATGCGTTTGATATCCAACCCATCCAACAAGATGCAACCCACCATTATCCTTACATGAACAAGAATCTAGCGAATCCAATCATAAGGTAGACCAAACCATAAAAAAACACATACACCACTAAAAAAGATCCAAATTTACATATAGCCCATATGTTGATTCGATCCACTAGATTCTTGGTTTGTGTGATCACCATGGTGGGGTACATTTTTGGACAGGTTGGATATTATACACATCCCATGTATGCTCCACAATTCTTGACCCCACCACTTTCTAAAGAAAAAATAAACAAGCGCATTTTGGTAATTCCCCCCGTCCAGAAGCATTTCCTTGGAATTTTCATTCGTCTGCATGTTATTTGGCAAAATGCAAATTCCTGATGAATTTTGCAGCAAAAATCCCAAAAAAGAAGCTTAAGACATTTCCAAGCATTCATAATCAGGAAATGGAATTGTCAATTTGCAAATACATTCATTTGAATCTGATTTGGAACTCGATCCCTCAATACAAATGCTAAGTAGGGCTAGGCATAGCTTGGGAAAGAGAAAATTAGTTCATCTCTTTTAGGATTTCCTCTTAGTAGGACTTCCAAAAATCAAGAAATCAATACTCATATGGATACAAATATGTCCTTATTTCCAACACACCACAAAAACACCCATTATGCGATTTTTGGAAATTCTACAGAGTGAGAATTTCAAAATCAGGGACTATTTTTCTCTGAACGTGAGCCAAGAGAGATGATCTATTAGTGCTGGAAGAACCGGAACATGGATCCATCGGGTCCGTCTATCTATGGGGCGATAGCATGGATGGCTTATCTTTCAAAAATCAAACCCATTAGACAATCCTCTCTCTCTCTCTCTCTCTCTCTCTTCAATTTTATGGACTGGATTCCAGAGGAATGAAAATCCAGGTTGCCAAACACAACTTCCAGAATCTAAATCTCAGGAATTTCAAATCCTGGATTGAATTCTTAAGTAAGAATCAGAATCCAAGCTGCCAAACGAACTCTTAACTTTCTTTCTTTTGCATTTTCTACTGCTAATTTTGAAATCCACGGATCAGATTGGATAGGATTTCCGGTAATTTCGAAGGGAAAATCAGAAGGTTAATATCATTTCTCAGCGAAAATTTTCAGTCATGCTCTATGCACAGTTAAAATAAAATAAATAAATAAATAAATAAAACAAAACAAAACACGCACCCACACCCCCCACGGACGCGGATTGCGACCTACCCCGCCCGCACAGTAATCCGTCCGAGCAGGGCTCTGTGGGGCCCACCGTTATGTAAGTGTTTTATCCAAGCCGTTCCTAGCTTTTCTCAGATCATTTAAAGGTACGAGACAAAAAATGAATCATATCCACAGCTCCAGTGTACCACATCAAAGGAAGGTGCAGTGATAATCACACCCACCGTTGAAACCTTTATAAGGGCCACCGTGATGTTCTTTTATCATCCAACCTATTCATAAGGTCATTCAGACCTGGATGAAGTGAAAAAACAAATATCAGCTTCATCCGAAACTTTTCTAGCTCCCAAGAAGTTTTTAATGGTGGAAATTCAATCCCCACTTTGTGGTCCATTTAAGAGCTTTACCTGCCTCATTGTTTCGATTATATCTTAAAATGATATGATAAAAACAATGAACGGCGTGGATAAAATACTTACATCACGGTAGGCCCCACAGAGCCCTGCCCGGACGGATTACCGTACGGGCAGTGGTAGGACGCAATCCGCGTCCCACCCCTACACACTCACGCCGTAGTGGGCTTTCAGCACCTATGGATACTCGAACCCTTGACCGGGTGTTGAAACTCCCGAGAGTCTACCACCCGAGCAAGAGCAAGGATCCTCTATGCACAGTTCGATCAGCGATTTCAACGGTCTGGATTTCCGGAAAACTATACCAAAGGTATGGTAGAAATGGTGCAAAACTATCATCGGAGTCCAGTTCGACTGACGGTAGAGAGAGAGAGAGAGGAGAGAGAGAGAGAGAGAGAGAGAGAGAGAGTACCTCGCTGAGGAAGAAAGGAGCTGCGGATTGCGAATTATGTAGGGTTTTTGAAAGACATGGGAAGCTGACGGTCGGTGGCGATTTCTCTCAGGAGAAACGACTTTGATACTCTGCCAGAGAGTATGATGGATGATACACAGCCACTTTGAAATTTCACACGTGGGATATGTGTTATTCGAGTTAAAATGTAAAAATCTTGGGACCCACTTTAGGTGGTATATAAGATAACAGTTATACTTAACTGATGCTCTTAACTAGTAATCGAAATAATGAACGGTTTGAATTTTAAGAACATTTTTTTTATTACATCAGATATCATAACCGTTCAATTTATGTTATTTTTGGACTTATAACGTATCAACAACTTGTACCGTGATTTGGACGGTTTAATTGGATTTTTTTTTTATATGCCGCATGTACAAATGGAAGTACCTGCGTAGTAAATTACAAGGATGACATGCAGACTACCGGGAGGGGATTGCGTGTGGCACCAGACACAGAGACATCTCTGTGCCCGGGGCTGTGTGGGGCCCACAGAGATATCCGTGGTAAATCCACTCCGTCCGTCTGTTTTGAAAGATCACAATAGGACAGGATTCTAAAAATTAGGCAGATACAAACTCACCTGGGTCATACTATAAGAAAGAGTGGGGATTGAACGCCTGGCGGTGACAGAAGTTTTGTATCAGGATGATTTTTTATTTTTTATTTGGCATACAGTTTATCTGAGTGGTAATAATTCTATTAACGGTTTAGATGAAGTATAAACATCATGGTCAGCTCAAAGAAGGTTTGTGTTTGTTTTCACTGTTTTGTTGGTGTGGCCTACTTTAGTTTTGGATCTTCCTTATTTTTATAATGCTGTCCTATTGTTGTCTTTAAAAATATATGGACGGAGTGGATTTATCATGGACATCTCTGTGGACCCCACACAGCCCCCGGCACAGGGATATCTTTGCACGGGAAGCCTCTTCTCTGTGACCCTAGGCACAAAGATATGAGAAATTTACCACTGTACGACCTATTTATGGCCCATTTACGCGTTTAAGCCCACCGCTTTTTACCTCACCAGAATAAGTCCCAGCTGTGCGGACGACTTGCCAAAGGTCGAAAATGCCCCTGCTTCGCGTTACAGCTACAGATTATAACCGTAGCTAAACCGTAGCATCAATCCGCCAATTGTAAGAGGGGGGGGGGGGGGGACAGCGAGTCGCGTTCGACGGGTTAGAGATGGGCCTATAACTACGGATTATAACCGTAGCCATAACGGTAGCGCAATGCACATTTTTCTCTTTTTTTTAAAATTTTTTTTAATTTTTATTTTTTACATGGAGAATTTTGTTCTACCTACATTTTTCTCTAATACATATAACCATATAAAAAAAAATTTTCTCTCTCTTTTTTTTCATTTCTTTCTCTATTCATTTAATAAGAATATCTTCTAAACCAAAATTAGTTACTTGACATACCACATATGATTTTGGGGTAGGAGAAGCTACTTTAGCCAACCATCCTGGTTATTTTTCAAGATTTCATTAGTTCTATTGTAACACCCCGTACTTTCAGTACTCGGGTATCACCACGTAGATCCAAATTAGCTCACATATATGCATTGACCCACATAATTTGCCTTACACGTCACTATCCAACGATCCTCAATCTATTCATCTTAACCCTTAGATTTTAGACTATGACAACTCACAACATCATAATAAGATTTGAGATCAATCTGTTCGTTTGACTATCACGAGTTGAACTGTATTTAAATAAATGAAAATCTTATTTTTTATAATCTTGAGCATGATGACATCTCATCATACACCTATTTGGTACAGTCGAACCGTATGAAACCAATGTAGGGATCAAAATCACAAGGTCCACCATTTATCGGTCTACAATGCCCCGTAGAAAGATCCATCCTATTCAACTCCCAAATTTTACCTAAACATTCATTAGGACCCCTAGAGTTATCAATAATGAAATACTAGGCAATTCAATCGTTGGATTGGTTTATAATGGTCCTAACTCCTAATGACCTACAGTGTGGCCCACAACATGAATTATATATATAGTGTGCAAGACAATAGTAATAATAATACAAAAATGATATAAATACATATATACACTTAACAAAATAAATGAAATAAAATAAAATTATTATTATTATATAGGTAGTAACAAGTCTTGAAGATGTGGACAACCCATAGGGCCACTTTAGCCATTGACGATAGATTCAGGGTAAATCTGACCATCAGAACAATTATAATTATCCGTTAAGGGTTAAGATCTAGTTGGCATGGCCCACTTGGGGTCTCACCATTGACCTGAAATGGGCTAGGGTCCCTATGAAGGGTTCCCAATTCGAATGGACGGTATGGATTATTATACTGACATCTCAGCGGGCCCCTATATGGTGCATGTGCACTAAGGACACTGGTACACAAGCCACACTGGGACCAAGCCTTTTCACAAACAAGAAATATCTCCTGCCTTTCTCTCTCTGTTTGAAACCGACACTCTTCAAGCCCCTAAGTGACCCATCATGATCATTTTCTGGACCATCTGATGCGTTCAGTTTCTCCATGGTGCCCGGTTTAACAAAACCGTATAGCCATGTGACCATTTGTAAGCAGACGGGAAAGATGGGTAGCCACCGTCCGTCCTTAACTAGAAACAGCCTGACCCAAGAGCCTGTGGAGAGAGAGAGAGAGAGAGAGAGAGAGAGAGAGAGAGAGAGAGAGAGAGAAACTGACTTCCTCTTTGGGAAGGGCAAAGCTCGGCCGTCCACGGTAAGGACGATCACAACCGTCCATCCCTCTCTTGCTGACTATAAAAGGAGGACACTATAGCCCTTGAATTCGCACCAAGTGGGAAGGAAAGAGTGCGGAGAGGAAACCCACCCCCTGTTTTAAACATAGGTAAGACGGGCAACAACTGCCCCTGGAGAACCGTCTTCTCTTTCATTCTTTTGTTTCTTCTTCTTCTTCCTTATAGCTTCATGTCATACCTATCTGAACCGGAACCATGCCAAGCAAATGGTTGAGTTCGGTCCAACCACAGTAACGTCGAGATGAGCCAAACAATGGCCGTTTCAGACCACATTACAGGCCCCGTTTAATGTTGTTTTGAGCTCTCTATAGAGCTTCGAACCAACTCAGAAAAAACAAGCCGATAAATGCTTGTGAGGCGAATCGAGAAAGGAGAAACTAGTTTTTAGGCTAGAACGGAGCCAACCCATGGCCCTGTTTTGGTCTGGAACTGAGCCAATCCATGGCTCTATTTCAGTGGGGAATCCGACCCTATTACAACACCGGTTTCGGCTCGACCTGAGCCAATCAATGGCAGCAGGGTGAGCTGAGAAATCGTTAGGCTGAACCTGTGTTTTGGAGCTTGAAAACTGGCCAACTAATGGCTATACTTTCAGGGTGTATCAGTCCAGCAACGGCAACATTTCTTGGGTTGGAGAACAGTTAAGAGAAGGCCCTGTTTTGAGTTGAAGCTGATCCAAACGGTTGCTCTGTTTGGAGCTGAACACAGGCCATCCATCAGGCCACTGAATGACCCTGTTTGTGGTTTTGTTTGAGCTAAAAATGGACACCGATGGGAGCTCTCAGATGGCCCTTGATCAGCTTCAGTGCGGCCTTAAGGACTGATCGAGGATTGGGCCGTGAGGGGGTCCCAAACCGGACCGCTGCAATGAGTTCTGGAGAAGAACTCCAAACGCATGCAGAAGCACCTATTCATGTGAAACGATGGTGGGTTGCGCCATTTTTGGGCCCTGCATAAATGCAGGTGGGCCTCACCCAACGCCGGTGGGCCAACCCTGACTGAGAGCCCTATATTGACCGTGGACCCCACCAAATGCCGATGGATTGTTCTAATGCTTGGCCACCATGGGCCATTTGTGTATGAACCGTCCATCAGGGACGATGGTCCAGATGTGGGCCATGGGCTGGACGTTCCTCAATGACGTCCAGCGCTGGACGCCCCTTTTGCAAGGACACATGTCTACATGTGTGTAGCATGTGCACATGCACCGTCCAGACAGTGGGACGTAGGTGGGGTACATCTAGGCCGTCCATCCATTCCGGCTTCAGACTTAAGGCCCTCCTTGAATTGTATACATGGAAGGTCCATGTAGAAACCCCCCCGGGAAAAAGAAAGAGTGGTGTACGTACACACTAGGACGTGTAAATAGTAAATAATGTTCACCTGCCAACCAGTTACGTAAACCACATGCAAAAAGTTGAGATCTCATCATACCTGATGAGTCTCGAAAATCTGAACGGTCCACCTGAAACAGAACCTCATGAAACCCTTTAGTCCCAATTTTTACTTTGAACCAAAACTTCGGCGGGCCATGATTAAGGCAAAAAGTTTCTTCCCTTGAAATTGCATTTATCGTTGCTATGGCCCACCGGAATCTTGGATCAGGGTGAAAATTTACTTCCTAAGGTGTCTCGAGATTCCACACCTCATGAACCGTTCGGATTCGACCCCCATGTCACAGGTGTGAAGGTACGCCTGTACCTAGATGCATAGGTAAGCATGTCTCATATATACTCATGCAGGGTGAGTCATGCACATGTGGAACCCACTTTTGTGCTATGGATATAAACTATCCAGGGGCTGGACGTGGTGCACGTGATGCACCAGGACGCTAAATATTTATATACGTACCATATAATATACATATTGTAAACATAGATATACTATGTGATATATCTATAATGTATATAATATATACATACATACCATATGGTACAAATATAATATGCATGCTTTGTACATAGATATACTATGTGATATATCTATAATGTGTATAATATATACATACATACCATATGGTACAAATATAATATGCATGCATTGTACATAGATATACTGTGTGCACTACGCCAAAACTGCGAAAAAAGGACGGTCTAAAACTGTCTCAAATGACCAAAAAGGACGGTCATGGACCGTCGCAAGGGCCGTCAAATTTTGACGTGTTGTATTACTTAAAGGACGGTCGAAAACCGTCATTTTTATTGACGGAAAAAAGGACGGTCCTGGACCGTCCTAAAAAAGGACAGTCGTGAACCGTCCTTAGAAAGGACGGTCTTGGACCGTCTCTTATAAGCCTTTAAAGGACGGCCATCGACCGTCCTTTTAAAGGACGGTCATGGACCGTCCTTAAAAAAGACTGTCATAAACCGTCTCTAATAAGCCTTCAAAGGACGGCCATAGACCGTCCTTTAAAAGGACGGTCATGGGCCGTCCTTAAAAAGGACGGTCATGGACCGTCTCTTATGGGCCTTTAAAGGACTCCTTTAAAAGGACGGTCCATGAGGGTCAATATACACCTGTTACAATATATTTCATCGTATTCTTTCTAATATACACCTGTTATATAATATATTTCATCACATTCACATTCACATCCATCTAAACAACCCAAACTACGTAAATCCAACATAAACTACATTCATCCAAACATAAACTACATCCATCCAAACACAAGCAATCTTATCCACATTACATTCATCCACACATAAATACATATAGGTTTAACATCATAAATAAAAAAAGAAAAAAAATCAACAACAATTTTCTTTTTTTGTCTTTCACCTGAAAAAAAAATATTAAACCAACAAAACATTATAATTCAGAATCATGAAGAATTGCATAAACTTCTTCCAAAAAAGTGGGCACTTTCTAAAAATAAAACTGATCATTAAAATAGGTTTAGGTTTAGGTTTTAGGTTTAGGTTTAGATTTA
This sequence comes from Magnolia sinica, assembly GCF_029962835.1. Taxonomy (NCBI): domain Eukaryota; kingdom Viridiplantae; phylum Streptophyta; class Magnoliopsida; order Magnoliales; family Magnoliaceae; genus Magnolia; species Magnolia sinica. The sequence goes on from NC_080578.1 coordinate 94,148,128, forward strand.
GGATTAGGTTTTAGGTTATAAGTTTAGGTTATAGGTTATAGGTTATAGGTTAAAGGTTTAGGTTTAGGTTATAGGTTTTGGTTTAGGTTTAGGTTTAGGTTTAGGTTAAGGTTAAGGTTAAGGTTTAGGCTTAGGTTATAGGTTTAAGTTAAGGTTTAGGTTTTAGTTATAGGTTATAGTATATAGGTTATAGCTTTAGAGAATTGAAAATAGGTTAAGGTTAAGGTTTAGATTTAGGAAATCAGGTCCGAGTTCGGGATCAGGTTTAGGTTTGGATTTTCAAGTTTAGGTTTAAGTTTAAGTTAGGGAGTTGAGATTAGGATTAGGTGTAGGTTTAGGTTCAAGGATTTGAGAATATATTTCGATTTTAGGTTTAGGTTTAGGTTTTAGGCTTATGTTTAGGTTATAGGTTTAGGTTATAAGTGCAGGGAAATAAGTTTAGGTTTATGTTAGGTTATAAGTTAAGGTTTAGGTTTAGGAAATCGGGTTCGGGTTCGGGATCGGGTTTAGGTTTGGGTTTTCAAGTTTAGGTTTAGGTTTATGTTAGGGAGTTGAGATTAGGATTAGGTGTAGGTTTAGGTTTAGGGATTTGAGAATACATTTCGATTTTAGGTTTAGGTTTAGGTTTTAGGCTTATGTTTAGGTTATAGGTTTAGGTTATAGGTTTAGGTTTAGGTTAGGTTATAGGTTAAGGTTTAGGTTTAGGAAATCGAGTTCGGGTTCGGAATCGGGTTTAGGTTTGGGTTTTCAAGTTTAGGTTTAGGTTTAGGTTTAGGTTTAGGTTAGGGAGTTGAGATTAGGATTAGGTGTAGGTTTAGATTTAGGGATTTGAGAATACATTTAGGTTCTAGGGTTAGGTTTAGGTTATAGGTTATAGGTTTAGGTTTAGGGAATTAAGAATATGTTAATGTTTAGGTTTAGGAAATTGGGTACAGGTTCGGGATCGAGTTTAGGTTTGGGTTTTCAAGTTTAGGTTTAGGTTTAGGTTAAGGAGTTGAGATTAGGATTAGGTGTAGGTTTAGGTTTAGGGATTTGAGAATACATTTAGGTTTTAGGTTTAGGTTTAGGTTTAGGTTATTGGTTATTGGTTTAGGTTAAAGTTTAAGTTTAGGTTTAGGTTTAGGTTATAAGCTATAGGTTTAGGGAATTGAGAATAGGTTAAGGTTTATGTTTAGGAAATCGGGTTCGGGATCGGATTTAGGTTTAGGTTTAGGTTAGGGAGTTGAGATTAGGATTAGGTGTAGGTTTAAGTTTAGGGATTTGAGAATATATTAGGTTTTTAGGTTTAGGTTTAGGTTATATGTTATAGGTTTAGGTTTAGGTATAGGTATAAGTTATAAGCTATAGGTTTAGGGAATTGAGAATAAGTTAAGGTTTAGGTTTAGGAAATCGGGTTCGGGTTCGAGATCGGGTTTAGGTTTGGGTTTTCAAGTTTAGGTTTAGGTTAGGGAGTTGAGATTAGGATTAGGTGTAGGTTTAGGTTTAGGGATTTGAGAATACATTTAGGTTTTAGGTTTAGGTTTAGGTTATAGGTTACAGGTTTAGGTTTAGGTTTAGGTTATAGGTTATAGGTTTAAGTTTAGGTTTAGGTTATAAGCTATAGGTTTAGGGAATTGAGAATAGGTTCAGGTTTATGATTAGGAAATCGGGTTCGAGTTCGGGATCAGGTTTTGGTTTGGATTTTCAAGTTTAAGTTTAGGTTTAGGTTAGGGAGTTGAGATTAGGATTAGGTGTTGGTTTAGGTTTAGGGATTTGAGAATACATTTAGGTTTACGTTTAAGAAATCGGGTTCTGGTTCGGGATCGGGTTTAGGTTTCGGTTTTCAAGTTTAGGTTTAGGTTTAGGTTAGGGAGTTGAGATTAGGATTATGTATACGTTTACGTTTAGAGATTTGAGAATACATTTAAGTTTTAGGTTTATGTTTAAGTTATATATTATAGATTTAAGTTTGGGTTTAGGTTAAGGTTAAGGTATAGGTTTAGGTTATAAGCAATAGGTTTAGGGAATTGAGAATAGGTTAAGGTTTAGGTTTAGGAAATCGAGTTCGGGTTCGGGATCGGGTTTAGGTTTAGGTTAGGGAGTTGAGATTAGGATTAGGTGTAGGTTTAGGTTTAAGGATTTGAGAATACATTTAGGTTTTAGGTTTAGGTTATAGGTTTAGGTTTAGGTTTAGGTTTAGGTTAAGGTTTAGGTTTAGGTTATAAGCTATTAGTTTAGGGAATTGAGAATAGCTTAAGGTTTAGGTTTAGGAAATCGGATTGGGGTTCGGGATCGGGTTTAGGTTTTGATTTTCAAGTTTAGGTTTAGGTTTAGGTTAGGGAGTTAAGATTAGGATTAAGTGTAGGTTTAGGTTTAGGGATTTCAGAATACATTTAGGTTTTAGGTTTAGGTTATAGGTTACAGGTTTAGGTTTAGGTTAAGGTTTAGGTTTAGGCTTAGGTTTAGGTTATAAGATATAGGTTAGGGAATTGAGAAAAGGTTAAGGTTTAAGTTTATGAAATCGGGTTCGGATTCGGGATCGGGTTTAGGTTTGGGTTTTCAAGTTTAAGTTTAGGTTTAGGTTAGGGAGTTGAGATTAGGATTAGGTGTAGGTTTAGGTTTAAAGATTTGAGAATACATTTAGGTTTTAGGTTTATGTTTAGGTTATAGGTTACAGGTTTAGGTTTAGGTTAAAGTTATAGGTTAAAGGTTTAGGTTTAGGTTTAGGTTAAGGTTGAGGTTTAGGTTATAAGATATAGGTTTAGGGAATTGAGAATAGGTTAATGTTTAGGTTTAGAAAATCGGGTTCGGGTTCGGGATCGGGTTTAGGTTTGGGTTTTCAAGTTTAGGTTTAGGTTTAGGTTAGGGAGTTGAGATTAGTATTAGGTGTAGGTTTAGGTTTACGGATTTGAGAATACATTTAAGTTTTAGGTTATAGGTTACAGGTTTAAGTTTAGGTTTAGGTTAAGGTTATAGGTTATAGGTTTAGGTTTAGGTTTAGGTTATGGTTTAGGTTTAAGAAATCGGGATCGGGTTTAGGTTTAGGTTAAGGAGTTGGGATTAGGATTAGGTGTAAGTTTAGGTTTAAGGATTTGAGAATACACTTAGGTTATAGGTTTAGGTTAGGTTATAGGTTAAGGTTTAGGGAATTGAGAATAGGTTGTGGTTTAGGTTTAGGAAATCGGGTTCGGGTTCAGGATCAGGTTTAGGTTTAGGTTAGAGAGTTGAGATTAGGATTTGGTGTAGGTTTAGGTTTAGGGATTTGAGAATACATTTAGGTTTTAGGTTTATGCTTAGGTTATAGGTTATAGGTTTAGATTAAGGTATAGGTTTAGGTTTCGGTTTAGGTTATAAGCTATAGGTTTAGCGAATTGAGAATAGGTTAAGGTTTAGGTTTAGGAAATCGAGTTCGGGATTTGAGAATAGGTTTGGTTAAAGTTATATGTTAAGGTTAAGGTTATAGGTTTAGGTTTAGGTTAAGGTTATATGTTTAGGTTTAAGTTAGGTTATAGGTTTTTGGTTAAGGTTTAGGTTATAGTTATAGGTTTTGGGATTTGAGAATAGGTTTAAGTTATAAGTATAGGTTTAGGTTAGGTTATAGGTTAAGGTTTAGGTTTAGGAAATCGGGTTCGGGTTCAGGTTCAGGATCGGGTTTAGGTTTCGGTTTTCAAGTTGAGGTTTAAGTTTAAGTTAGGGAGTTGAGATTAGGATTAGGTGTAGGTTTAGGTTTAGGGATTTGAGAATACATTAGGTTTTAGGTTTAAGTTTAGGTTATAGGTTATAAGTTTAGGTTTAGGTTTAGGTTTGGTTTTGGTTTTGATTTAGGTTATAGGTTATAGGTTTAGGTTAAGGTTTAGGTTTAGGGAAAGGTAATAGGTTTTGATTTAGGTTATAGGTTATAGGTTTAGGTTTTAGGTTTAAGTTTAGGTTTTGATTTATGTTATAGGTTATAGGTTTAGGTTTAGGTTATAGGTTTTGGGATTTGAGAATGGGTTCGGGTTTAGGTTATAGGTTTTGGTTATAGGTTAAGGTTTATGTTTAGGTTATAGGTTTTGGGATTTGAGAATGGGTTCGGGTTTAGGTTATAGGTTTTGGTTTTGGTTTAGGTTATAGGTTTTGAAATTTGAGAATGAGTTCGGGTTTAGGTTATAAATTTGGGTTTTGGTTTAGGTTTAGGTTATAGGTTTTTGGATTTGAGAATGGGTTATGGTTTAGGTTTAGGAAATCGGGTTCAGGTTATAGGTTTAGGTTTAGGTCTAGGTCTAGGTTTAGGGAATTAAGTTTAGGTTATAGGTTTAGGGAAAGGTTAGGTTTAGGTTATAGGTTTTGGGATTTGAGAATAGTTTTAGGTTATAAGTATAGGTTTAGGTTAGGTTATAGGTTAAGGTTTAGGGATTTGAGTTTAGGTTATAGGATTAGGTTTAGGTTTAGGTTTAGGGATTTGAGTTTAGGTTATAGGTTTAGGTTTAGGTTTTAGGTTTAGGTTTAGGTTTAGGTTTAGGTTTGGGTTTTGGAATTTGGTTTTGATTATATGTTTTGATTTAGGTTATAGATTATAGGTTTAGGTTTTAGGTTTTGGTTTTAGGTTTAGGTTTGGTTTAGGTTATAGGTTTTGATTTAGGTTATAGGTTATAGGTTTTTGGATTTGAGAATGGGTTCGGGTTTAGGCTATAGGTTTTGGCTTTGGTTTAGGTTATAGGTTTTGGTTTTGGTTATAGGTTATAGGTTTAGGTTTAGGTTTAGGTTTAAATTATGGGTTATAGGATTTGAGAATGCGTTCGGGTTTAGGATATAGGTTTTGGTTTTGGTTATATGTTTTGATTTAGGTTTAGGTTATAGGTTTAGGTTTTAGGTTAATGTTATAGGTTTAGGTTTTAGGTTAATGTTATAGGTTTAGGTTTAGGTTAAGGTTTAGGGAATTGAGAATAGGTTAAGGTTAAGGTTTAGGAAATTGAGAATAGGTTAAGGTTAAGGTTTAGGTTCGGGTTCGGGATTGGGTTTATATTTGGGTTTTCAAGTTTAGGTATAGGTTTAGGTTAGGGAGTTAAGATTAGGATTAAATGTAGGTTTAGGTTTAGGGATTTAAGAATACATTTAGGTTTTAGGTTTAGGTTAAGGTTTAGGTTTAGATTAAGGTTGAGGTTTAGGTTATAGGTTAAGATTTTAGGTCATAGGTTTTGGTTTAGGTTAAGGGTATGGTCCCTGCAAATACAGATATAAACACGGCCATCCGGCGCAAATGGCCAGGCCCTTCCAATGCTGTCCATAAAAAATGGACAGCTTCATCATGGTCATAATAGCGGTTCCCTCTTTCTAGGGAACCCCGCTCTTCCGAATAGCTCCGACGCACATCCGGGTCTGCTCCATTAATTTCAATCAAATATATAAACACGGCATGTCCAAATGGCCAAGCCCCTCCAATGTTGTCCATAGGAAATGGACAGCTTCATCATAGTGATAACAGCGGTTCCCACCTTCCAGGGACCCCCGCTCAACATCCGGATAGCTCCGACGCACATCCGGGTCTACTCATTTAAATAAAATGGATTATCAAGATCATTTAAATAAAATCAGGTCCAATCAACAATCTGACCTGGAGGATTCTGTTAGTATTGTTGACGGCACCTCGAACCTTGTTTAAATCCAAGTTGCAATCTGTGGCCACTGATGTTATTTGTCTTTTTGTGAAGTTGGCAACGATTTCTGCATCAAACCTGGCGAAAGCAGCCCTAATGATAAAGAACATTTCTTTCCAGGAATTCATTATCTCTCTCTCTCTTTTAATTTTTTTAACTTTCCATTACAATAATAACTACCTGAAATCATGGCGTTTTCTCAAGATAGAAGTCCAATCCATCCCAACTTGTGCACCTGTTAAGACAAGTAATTCAAACAACATCTTGCAACACATTTAAATGCCTAATCAGTCTCACTCCAGTCTTATATATTGAATGCCTAATGTACAGTCTCTTGAATTGGTGCAAACCATACCTGAATTGTTGTACACATCATTTGATTTCCAACCTCCCCAGGGAGTAGATTGATCAGATTGAACGGCCTGCTTCATTGCTTACTTCTTTTTCATCAACATCTACACCTAGACATTCATTACTTACTTCTTTTTCATTAGAAATGGTGCTTACCAAATGGAGGAAATCATACACATCTGTTACGACATCTAGATTTGATGCCACCTAGCAAAAAGAAGAAAGAAGGTGATTCATATTTATGCTTATGAAACAAAGTCTAATAGTTTACATAGCTAGGTTATTAAACTAATAATTTCTAAGAAAAATAGCAAGTGCCAAGACCTATGGCATAAAAAAATAATCGTTACATGGATTAACAATCAAACAACAATGGTAAAGGGAAGAAAACTAACTTCTTTCTTGCTCCACATAATCTAGTTGGGGCGTCGTATTAGTTCATGTAAGATCCGCGGACACCACATGCATATAAATTAGTTCATGTAAGACCTGAGGACACCACATGCATATAAATACAATCATTAAAATCTGAAAAACATTAAAATCAATCAATGTGCATCAGATCATTTTAAAGCATGTCCCTTTATTACTCTCATCTTCGGGTGGAGTCGACGCCATCAAAATCCCAAAATTAACAGGAATTGACACCAATAACTCGCCACTCAACCACGTCCTGAATCGAAACAAATACTAACATCAATAGCAGATCACTGAAACCCCAAGCCCACAAAGGAATCTATCAATTCTCCACGACGAAAACATACCAGAAATGCTTCAGACTGATGAAAAAAAATAACAGAAAAGTTCAGCTTTTCTATTAGTAGCCCACAAAAATACAGCGACTCTCAACCCAATGAGGTTTGGGCGAATGGTCTTCACTATATGTTTGATCCCTATAGTTGAGGGTTCGATTCCCTTCCTTGGCTTTACCCGATACACGTGGTCGTGGGTGATTGCGTGTATTCATCGGGATTAGTCTCACTTCAAAAAAGACGTGGGGACACCCTGTCTTTAAAAAAAAAAATACAGCGATTCTCAATCAGCAAACCCATGAAACAAGGAGAAAAACAGGCAAATTTTCGACTTTTCAGCTAAACAAACAAGAACTAACCACTTTCTAGTTGAGGAAGAAACTCCTCATAAACTCTTGAAATGCTGAGAAAACACTAAATTTTGAAGCTTTCGACGGATGCTACCATCGCAATCTAGAAAACTACAGAAATAACAAACCTAACCTCATTTAAAGCAGCAAAAAAGGAGTAAATCTCACTTTACATGAAAAAGACAATACCAGTAATGGCTGTAAAACAGAATTCAGATTTCCCAACTCATCCAACCATCAAAATCTATCTTGAAAAAAGATTGAAAACATTGTTAAATGAGGAAAAACAGTAAATTCAAAAATCAACCTCAGGGAAAAAAATACCCAACAAAAAATTCAAAAATAAAAAATTAATGGCATCTCCCAACTTCAAAAAACAGTAACTTGAAAGCTTTCAGCTTCAAAGCTAAACCCGGGAAAAAAACTTTTAAAAAAAAAAAACGACACCTCAGAAGAATCAGTGACAGAAAAACAAACTGATTTCTCAGTTTCCACCACAAACCCAAAAATAGAAAACTCTCTCTCTCTCTCTCTCTTTCTCTCTCTCTCTCTCTCCATTACAGAAGCAGTAAAATTCAAATCTCCCTTCATACAGAAATAATAAAAAATCAGAAAAAATGCAAGAAAGTTGTCCCAGTTGATAACAGCAGTAAATTCAAAGCTCTCAGCTAAAACTACCATCAAAATCTAATGCTAAAAATAGTTCAAAAACAAATTCCCACCTCAGAAAAGGAATCCGAAGATAAATCCATGCTAAAATTGATTTTTAAAAGAAAAAAAAAAAGACATCAAATTAAAATTACCCAAGAACAAAATGCCACCTCAGCAAAAATAAAAAAAAAAAATAATACCGGCAGAATTTACAAAATAAAAAAGAAAAGAAAGAAAAACCCAAATCTCTCTAAAACAAAAACCCACCTCAGAAAAGGCAACGAAAAGATCAACCAAAAAGAAATTTTGAAAAGAAAATAGAAAAAAGCAAAAAATTCGAACTATCATTTAATGCTAAAACCACCCAAAGAAAATCAGGAAAACAGAAACTCCATATGAAACTTCACAAGAGACGTCAGAGCATGGAGATCCGATTTGGTAGATTTATAGGGCATCTGTCATCCATGTTGGGGTCCATCAGAGCAACTTTACTGGTTAATGAAAATGAGTTTCCATTCATAGGGATTGAAGGATGGCGCATGCAAACGCAACAAATTTTAGAAACAGAGAGAGAGAGAGAGGGAGAGAGAGGGAGAGAGAGAGAGAGAGAGAGAGAGAGACTAAGTTTTTGAATTCCCAAATCGTCCAGTTTTTCAGATGTGAATCCCCAAATCACAAAATCAGGGATTTTCAATTCAGAATCCTCAAATCCGTTAATTAGGGATTTTCGAATCCCATACAGGCTGATTAGGGATTTCGAATCCCAAATCCAGCAATTAGGGTTTTCTGATTTGAATCCCCAAATCAAAAATTAGGGATTTAGAATCCCAAATCCAGCAATTAGGGTTTTCTGATTTGAATCCCCAAATCAGAAATTAGGGATTTCGAATCCCAAGCCCCATATTGGGGATTCCAGTCATATTACCCCATAATCCAGTTGAAATTAGGGATTTTTTTTTTTTGGATTCGAATTAGTCAATTAGGGATTTTGAATTCGAACCCCAAATCCAGTTACCCGATTGGAGATTTCAATCTGGAATCAGATTGGGGATTCCATTGTCATACCTGGAGTGAACTTCGCTCAATCTCATGACGGATGTGGAACTCCTCACCATCATCCACGTTTGTCACGTATGGAAATCCTCCATTCAAGCTCCGGCAGCCATGTCTGAGGCGAGAGAGAGAGAGAGAGAGAGAGAGGGCAGAGGGAGGGCGGCGAGAGAGGGCAGACGGCAGGGGTGAGAGAGAGAGAGAGAGAGAGAGAGAGAGAGAGAGAGAGAGAGGGCAGAGGGAGGGCGCGTGTCGAGGCAGAGAAATGGGGGAAGATTGGGCGCGGCTCTGTTTTGAGCACGCGCCCAATTTTGGGTGGGCCATGGACGGTGCTATGTGGGCCCTACCATGATGTATGTGTTTCATCCATTCCGTTCATCCATTTTTAAAGATCATTTTAGAGCTTCGTGCCAAAAATTAGAGGGATATAAATCTCAGGTGGTCCACACCACATGAGAACAATAGTGATTGGATATCCACCATTAAAGTCTTCCTAAGGCCCACTGTACTATTTATTTGACATCCAATCTGTTGATTTAGTCATACAGGACCAGATGAAGGGAAAAAACAAAAATCAACTTGATCCAAAACTTTTATGGCTACCAAAATGTTTTTAATGGTCGACGCTCATTCAACACTGTTTCCTGTAATGTGGTCCACTTGAGATTTGGATATATCTCATTTTTGGTCTCATATTGTAAAATTATCTGTAAAAATATATGGACGGCATAGATGAAACACATACATCATGTTGGGGGCCACAGAGCACCGTCCATGGACCATTGGTTGGTGTCAGGGGAGTAGTCAATCCATTCCCAAGCGTACTGAGTAAATTCTATGAGGCCCACCATGATTTATTCATTTTATCCACTCCATCCATCCATTTTAACATATAATTTTATTACATAAGCTAAAAAATGAAGCCTATAAAAATCTGAAGTGGACCACATCATAGAATATAGAATGAATTGAGCGTCTACCATTGAAAATTTTCGGGAGGCCACTGAAGATTTGGATCAAGTTGATATTTTAGTTTTCCCTTCATCCATGTATTTGTGATCTATTAAATAGGTTGGATGACAAATAAAAATCATTATAGGTCATAGGAAGATTTCAACGATGGAAATCATTATTCCCACTGTTTCCTGTGGTATGGTCCACTTGAGCTTTGGATATGCTTTAATTTTGGGCTCAACCACTAAAATGATCTGGAAAAATGGATTGACAGTGTGGATAAACCAAATACATTCACTGTGTTATTGCTAACTGGATACAGCAGGGTAGGATGCAATGTGCGTTGAAACCCTTTCGGGGGTCACAAAAGTTTCGGATCAATATGAAATTTGTTTTTCCTGTTCATCCAAGTATTTGGTCCACACCACATAAAATGGTGTTGATTGAATATCCAACATTAAAAACTTCTTGTGATTGAGCCAAAGTATGAGGCAAATTCAAAGTTTGAGTGGACCCCATCACAAAAAACAGTGGGGATTGAATGCCTACCATTAAAACCTTACTTTGGGCCGTAAAAGTTTTCAACCAAGCTAATATATATGTTTTCCCTTATTCCTTGTCTGTATTAACTTATAAACAGGTTGGATCTCAAATAAACATCGCAACGGGCCCTAAAAAGGTTTCAATAGTGGGTGTCACTATCCCACTCTTTTCTATGGTCGGTCCACTTGAACTTTGGATTTGCCCTGTCAGTCAGATGCACCATTCCATGGTGGGCAACGAGCTCAAAAATAAAGTCAATCCATGACTTGGGTGGGCCACACCACATACTATAGTTGAGAGGGTTACCCTCCCATTAAAACATTCATAATCATTTATTGGGCCCACCTAGATGTGGTTCATAGATCCAGCCCATTCATTATGTGTGTCCCACTTGGATGAGGAGTCATACCAAGTTTCATACACATCCAAAACTCATGTGGGCCCCACCAAATGCTTTTATATATATTTTAGGGATGTCTTCACATAGTTTTAGATGCTATGGCCCACCTAAGTTTCATATATGACTGATTTTTGGACTTAAAGGGGACACATCAAATGCATGATGTTGATGTTCTACACACATCATGGTGGGGCGCACACAGATTAACCTCATGGGAAGTTCCCATGAGGTGATCTTATAGTACCATTTCACTATTTTCAGTAACTTCTTTATGGGTGTTACTCTAACCGTGTAGGGCCCACCTTGATATATTTTATGTATATCGACACCGTCCATATATTTTTCTATCATATTTTAGGATGATGTTGATGTTCTACACACATCATGGTGGGGCGCACACAGATTAACCTCATGGGAAGTTCCCATGAGGTGATCTTATAGTACCATTTCACTATTTTAGGTAACTCCTTTATGGGTGTTACTCTAACCGTGTAGGGCCCACCTTGATATATTTTATGTATATCGACACCGTCCATATATTTTTCCATCATATTTTAGGATGTGATTTCAAATCATCAGAACTAAATAATCTTAAGTGGGCCATATCAATCAAAACAATATGACGAATAACCATTAAAAACCTTTTGAAGGCCATAAAAGTTTTGGATCAATTTAATCTTTGTAGTTTACCTTCATCTAAATTTTCTTTACATTATCAACAAGTTGGATTGCAAATAAACATTATTAAAACCTTACGATGCGCTCTTTATAATTTTTAATGGCGAGGTACTATATTATCATTCTTTCCAGTGGTGTGGTCCACTTAAGATTTAAATCTACACAATTTTTTATACCCGGCCCAAAAATGGGTTGGAGAAACATATGGGTGGCAAGGATATACAACACATCATCAAAATCTCACTTTTGTTATCTAACTTTTCAATTTTTCTTGTCAAAATATAAAATTTAGTTTTCTTTTTTAAAAAATATATTTTTTTACAATTTGATAATTTTTTCACAATTTTGTTTATTTTTTAAAAATTTTTTTTCAAAATATCATTTTTTTAATCGAAATCTCACTTTTGTTATGTAACTTTTCAATTTTTTTTTGTCAAAATACAAAATCTAGTTTTCTTTTTTAAAATATATATATTTTTTACAATTTGTCAATTTTTTTACAATTTTGTTTAATTTCTTAAATTTTCTTTTTTAAAATATCATTTTTTTTAAATCTCACTTTTGTTATATATAACTTTTTAATTTTTCTTGTCAAAATGCAAAATTTAGTTTTCTTTTTTAAAAAATATATAATTTTTCAATTTGTCAAAATTTTCACAATTTTGTTTAATTTTTAAAATTTTCTTTTTCAAAATATTATTTTTTTATCGAAATCTTTTTTTTTTTTTCAAAATTTAAATTTTTCTTAAACATTGTTAATTAATTTTCTAAGCTTCTTAACTATTTTCTTTTTCGAAATTCACAGTTATTTTGAGTAGGTTAATTGAGCATAATAGAGTAATAGAGATGGTCTAGGGCCGTCTCTAATAGAGACGGTCCTTGACCGTCTCTAATAGAGACGGTCTTTGACAGTCTCTATTAAAGACGGTCTTTGACAGGGTTGTATGACGGTTAAGGACTCTATTAGAGACGGTCTTTGACAGTCTCATATTGCAAGTAAAAGATGGCTAATGACCGTCTCTAATGCAGACAGCCAACGACCGTCTCAGATGACCACATATAAGACGGTCAAGGACCGTCTCTAATGCGGACGGCCAATGACCGTCTCAGATGACCCATATAAGACGGTTAATGACCATCTTAAATGATTTGTGGACATTCAAAATTTTAAGACAATATTAAGGACGGTCAGGGGCCGTCTAAAATTTTAGAGACGGTTTATGGCCGTCTCTAAAGCATCCTTAAACCAAGCAATTTTAGAGATGGTCCAGAACCGTCTCTAAATCCATCATTTTTTTTCCATTTTTCACGTAGTGGTGACGCACCCATATTGTACATAATATATACCTGTATACCGTATGATGCAAATGTATTGTACATAGTGTATACACAGATATACTATGGGATGTATATAGTGGGCAAGCTCATCTATATGGCGGTGGGCCACATATGGGGGCCCCTCCGTGATATAAATGCTTATCTACACGTCTTAAAATGGACCCCACCAACTAGGTAACTGTATATTGTGCCCACTTATTGGGACAAGTATTGTCGGGCTTGTACTCCTCTCAATAAGCACCAAACCATCATAATTTGGGCCTTTTGACCAACCATGGCGTCCTGGAATCTTAGAACTTATCAGCTAATGCAAGGGATTTCTCTAGGAATCTGTTCAAGTGACGCAGAGACGCTAGCTTCTCGAGAGGGCTCACACCAAAGGACACCCTACAACGTATCTGGTGATGATTCTTCCCTTTGAGCTTTCCATCTTCTCATTAGCTTAAGTTATAGTTTTTATTTAAATTCATAATTGATATCTCCCTTTATAATCACATGTGTTAGCTGGTGAAAATTGAATTGATGTATTACATGCTTTATGATTATCCTGTATAATTGTTCATGCTTGTGGATTTCTTTTTGTGGATTGCTTATGGAATTTAAACTGGTACATTAGTGAAAAATTCCCACATATGAATGTACACCCATACTTGGGATGTAACTTGACTAGTCGTGATTGTAATGGACCTTCGACTTGGTGGTTATTGAGTGATGGTCTAGATGGATCATTGATGTGAGCCTACCATCCAGGGTTGTTATATCCAATGGCTTTCAAGGATGGTCTTTTATTGCACGGTTCTAATACTCGCCCTATATGGCCTACTTTGATATCGCCTTATATGGCTTTGTTCTAGTATTTTTTCTATATGGGATCGATGTTTTATTCTGTGCAACCATGCGATGGTAAGCCTCATATGCCGTAATATGATTGGCCACTAGTCGATGGGTTTCCATTAAACATCCTAAGGTGGTAGCCTCATGAGCCGGGGATGGTGGTAATGGGACCTATGCTCGAGCTGTCGGCCTACGCTGGGCCATGTGCTCCCCGTAGTGACCGTGAGCTTACTTAAATTGGCTGGTTGCAAATGGACTAATAATGGGCTGACAAGTCATGCATACATGGCATATTTCGATGACTTGGATCACTCTGCCCTGCGATTACGCTGCGTGTTGTGCTTATGATCAGTCATTCAATTGTGATATTGACTCGATTTATCATGCCCTACGATTACGCTCCGTGTTGTGCTGATAACCAGTCTTATCCCTGGGTGACGACCCCGATGTCCGTCTGGATGTTTTTCCCGGGACATTGCCCGTCTGGATGTTTTACCCGGGGCACAGACCGTCTGGATGTTTTACCCGGGTCGATCATTACATTAATGCATCCATGCATTTAACAAGACTGCATTTACTCTGTTTTGGTTGTCTGTATGTTTTATACTATTTCTTACCTAATGCGGCGGTATATAATCTTGAGGGGAATTCACACTGAGTTGGCCACTCATTCATCAAATATAAAACCGTACAGGTAGTACAGGCGGCTTAAGTGATTTGCATGTTCAGACTTGATAAGGAGCAGGGTATGATCACTAGGAATGCATGACTGTATGCTTGGAGAAGTTATGTCATCTTGTAGCTTATATTTATATGTTTTCTATTATTTCTCATGTATTAGATTATGTAATTCTTGTATTTGTAAATTTTGGAGACATTGGGTTGTATAAGTCATTATGGGCATATTTGAATGATAATGAAATTTTTCTTTATATCGATTTGTCCACACTACGCTCATTTGCTTACTCTGATGAAAGAAAAAATATATATACTCGAATTTGACCATCCTTTAAGGTTAATACTCGGGTTTTTGAGAAACGGGTTGTGTACTCGGGTCCTGAAAAGTCGGGGCGTTACATCTATGGTCGAAAATCCATTTCATTCACTTCACGGTCAATTTCAATCAGTTCGCGGTCAACTCAATTCATTTCACACTCAATTCCCTTCACTTCACGATGAATTCCATGCATTTAACGATCAATTCCCTTCAATTCAAGGTCAATTTCATGCATTTCATGATTAATTCCCTTCACTTCACGGTCATTTCCATGCATTTCACAGTCAATTCGCTTCACTTCATGGTCATTTCTGTGCATTTCATGGTCAATCCCGGCGATTTCGTTTTAATTCACAGTCATTTCCATGCATTTCATGGTCAACTCCCTTCACTTCACGGTCATTTCCTTGCATTTCACGGTCATTTCCCTACACTTCACGGTCATTTCCATGCATTTCACGGTCAATCCCGGCGATTCCGTTTTGACTCACGGTCATTTCCATGCATTTCATGGTCAATTCCCTTCACTTCACGGTCATTTCCATGCATTTCACGGTCAATGCCGGCGATTCTATTTTGACCCACGGTCATTTACATGCATTTCACGGTCATTTCCCTTCACTTCACGGTCATTTCCATGCATTTCACGGTCATTTCACTTCACTTCACGATCATTTTCATGCATTTCACGGTCAATCCCGGTGATTCCATTTTGATTCATGGTCATTTCTATGCATTTCACGATGAATTCCTTTCACTTCATGGTCATTTCCATGCATTTCACCGTCAATCCCGGTGATTCGGTTTTGATTCACGGTCATTTCCATGCATTTCACGGTCAATTCCCTTCACTTCATGGTCATTTCCACGCATTTCACAGCCATTTCCCTACACTTCACAGTCATTTCCATGCATTTCACGGTTAATCCCAATGATTCCGTTTTGATTCATAGTCATTTCCATGCATTTCACAATCAATTCCCTTCACTTCACATTCATTTCCATGCATTTCACAGTCAATTCGCTTCACTTCATGGTCATTTTCATGCATTTCATGGTCAATCCCAGTGATTCCGTTTTGATTCACGGTCATTTCCATGCATTTCACGGTCAATTCCCTTCACTTCACGGTCATTTCCATGCATTTCAAGGTCAATTCGCTTCACTTCATGGTCATTTCCATGCATTTTACGGTCAATCCCGGTGATTCTGTTTTGATTCATGGTCATTTCCATGCATTTCACGGTCAATCCCGGCGATTCCGTTTTGATTCACGGTCATTTCCATGCATTTCACGGTCAATTCCCTTCACTTTACGGTCATTTCCATGCATTTCACGGTCAATTCGCTTCACTTCACGATCATTTCCATGCATTTCACAGTCAATCCCAGCGATTCCGTTTCATTTCACGGTCATTTCCCTTCACTTCACAGTCATTTCCATGCATTTTACGGTCAATCCCGGTGATTCCATTTCATTCTACCTATATATATTTTTTTTACATGGAGAATTTTATTCTACCTATATTTTTCTCTAACACATATTTATATAAATATGCATATATAAGCATATAAAAAAAATTATCATTTTTTTTTCATTTCCTTCTTTATTCATATAACAAGAATATCTTCTAAACCAGAATTAGTTACTTGACGTATCATATATCATTTTAGGACTGAAAGTTAGGCAGGTTCAACCTGACCAACCTGTGACGACCAAACATTAGGTTGGGCTTGGGTAGGATATATCGAGTTTGGTCTTGGGGTTGGGCCATACACACACCAACCTGATAAAACTTGGGTTGGGCTCGGGTTCAGGTCTCGGGAATCGTCGGGAAATGCATGGAAATGACCGTGAAATGAAGGGAAATGACTGTGAAATGCATGGAAATGACTATGAATCAAAACGGAATCGCCGGGATTGACCGTGAAATGCATGGAAATGACCGTGAAGTGAAGGGAATTCATCGTGAAATGCATGAAAATGACCGTGAAATGAGACAGAATCGTCGGGATTGACCGTGAAATGCATGGAAATGATCGTGAAGGGAAATGACCGTGAAATGAAATAGAATCGCCGGGATTGACCGTGAAATGCATGGAAATGACCGTGAAGTGAAGGGAATTGACCGTGAAATGCATGGAAATGACCATGAATCAAAACGGAATCACCAAGATTGACTGTGAAATGCATGAAAATGACCGTGAAGTGAAGCGAATTGACCGTGAAATGCATGGAAATGATTGTTAAATGCAGGGAATTGATTGTGAAATGAATGGAAATGACTGTGAATCAAAATAGAATCGCCGGGATTGACGTGAAATGCATTGAAATGACCGTGAAGTGTAGGAAAATGACCGTGAAATGCATGGAAATGACCATGAAGTGAAGGGAATTGGCCGTGAAATGCATGAAAATGATCGTGAATCAAAACGGAATCGCCAGGATTGACCGTGAAATCATGGAAATGACCATGAAGTGAAGCGAATTGACCATGAAAATGCATGGAAATGACTGTGAAGTGAAGGGAATTGACCGTGAAATGCATGCAAATGACCGTGAAATGAAAGGGAATTCTCCTTCACGGTCATTTTCGGCGATTCCGTTTCATTTCACGGTCATTTCCTGCGATTCCATTTCACTTCATGGTCATTTGCATGCATTTCACGATCAATTCCCTTCACTTCACGGTCATTTCCATGCATTTCACGGTCAATTCACTTCACTTCACAGTCATTTCCATACATTTCACGGTCATTTCCAGCGATTCCATTTTATTTCACGGTCATTTCCATGCATTTCATGGTCAATTCCCTTCACTCCATGGTCATTTCCATGCATTTCACGGTCATCAACCTGATGGAATCTTGGAAAATAACCAAGTTAGTTGGCTAAAGTAGCTTCTCCTACCCCAAAATCATATAGGGTTCATCGAGTAACTAATTTTGGCTTAGAAGATATACTTTTTAAATGAATAAAGAAAGAAATGAAAAAAAGAGAGGAAAAAAATTTTATATGCTTATATATACATATTTATATAAATATGTGTTTGAGAAAATTGTAGGTAGAATAAAGTTCTCCATGTAAATAAAATAAAATAAAAATAATTTACATTGACTGTCGTCACATCAGTCCGTCTATGGCTACGGTTATAATCTGTAGCCATAGGGGCCGCCAGATGGGCGTGGCCCCGCCAGATCGGGGTGGCCTCGCCGGATAGGCCAACAACTAGCGTGGAGGCTGCTAGTTTGGCAAGCCCACCTCGGATAGTCCTCTATGGCTATGGATTTTGGTATATATGGCTACGGTTATAATCCATAGCCAGATCTCTGACTGTTGCATACGCCATTGCCATTCTGCTTTGAACATCTACCGTTGAGACCCTTTTAGGGGTCATACAAGTTTTGGATCATTATGAAATTTGTTTTTCCTCTTCATTCAAGTCTTTGTGACCTTATGAATGGATTGGATGGAAAATAAATGTTATGGTGGGCCCTACAAAAGTTTTAACGGTGAAAATCAATTTTTCGCTGCTCTTTGTGGTGTGGTCCAGTTGATCTTTGGATATGATTTTTTTTTTTAATGCTCCAAAATGATCTCGAAATATGGATGAACGTTGTGGATATAATAAATACATAACTGTGGGGCCATGTAACTTTGATTTCTTTTGAACCGTTCGTATAACTCGGAGTTCGAGGAGCGTCAGCGCTCGTCTTCGAGCACCAGCCAATCCGCTTGAAGGAAAAAAAATAGGGGCATTTTCGACCTTTGGCAAGTCATCCATACAGCTGGGGCTTATTCTGGTAAGGTAAAAAGGGGTGGGCTTAAGCGGATAAATGGACCGTAAATGGGTCGTACAGTGGTAAATTTCCCCAAAGATATTCTCGTGCCTGGCCGGGCTGTGTAGGGCCCACGGAGATGTCTGTGATGTGGAATTTCACCACCTATGGATGCTCGAACCCTTAACCGGGTGTTGAAACTCCCGAGAGTCTACCACTCGAGCAAGAGTAAGGATCCATCTATGAACGGTTTGGATGTCATACAAACACTGTCGTCAACTATAATAAGAAGGTTTCAATATGACGTTTCTGTTCCCACTGTTTCATTTGGTGGGGCACATCTTAGTTTTGGATCTTAATTTGTGGTTTTTATAATCTTGTCTCATCGTGGTCATTAAAAATAAATGGATGGGAGTGTCTTTGATGCATACATATTTGTGGGCCCTACAAAGCCCCGATAAACGAATAACTATGTGCATGGGTCACGGCCAAAGCTGGTCATGAGCTGAGTCAGCTCGAGAAATTCACTTGACTCAACTAAAAAAAGCTCGACTTGAGTCACCTCAACTCAGTGGGATGAATCAAGGCGAGTCGTATTGTAACGCCCCGAAAATCGGCACCTGAGTATAAAGACCACAATCCTGAGTTCACGAGTGTTAACCCAATGAGAATGCATATGTGACCTCATTCAGATTCACATTCATTCCGCATGCGGATAATTAAAGTAACGTAATTCACCTAGTGGATCCCAAGCGAGGTAAAGATAACGGAAGATTTAGAATTATAGGGCTAACAATCAAAAATACAATTTTCAATAGTGGTGATTGTCCAAAATGAGGATTATACAAGCCACAATCTACAATATACATACCCTAGACGGTTAAAATATAAAGTTTTCAGTTTACGCCTAATTCTCCAAAACATAACGGCGTTGGCACAACTCAATATAAGCCTACTTGTTTGAGGTCTCACTAATATCTGCATCAATGATATGCCTGGTTGGTGTTTTAAAACACTATTGCAGGTGGGAGTTAATAGCTAACTTAGTGGTTCTATTTCTAAGTTAAACATATTATCAACCCAATCAGCGTAGATAATGATAAAACAAGAAATCAAACAATTCCTAAATACTCTTGTTAAATGCGCATATGAAGATATGACATGATACATGTTCTTTCCAAATAATATTCCCTCCCAAGCGACTTTAATACCTATTTGGCATATGCCAACAACACGACTCCAACGCCAAATCACTACATCCTATCTAATGCAATGCGATTGATGCGTATGTTATCTGAGTAATTATTAAGTTCCATTCATCCAGCATATTGGCAAAAATAGGATACCGACGTTATATCATGAGTCCTTATCCGGATCGCGTGGCTCGTTGCCGCACGTAGTGACTCCTTGCCAGTGTCCATTGATCCAACTTTAGGTATCACCTGTTTATCTCACCAATCAACAATTCAAAGGTATGTCATGATACCTAAAGGTATGATAATCAACCCAGTATGGGTCATCAGCCAAACACCGAGTATAATCACTTAGTTCTGAGGTACGAGCTTGTCAAATAAAACCAAATCACCATTTCGATGTGGGACTCGTACCTTTTGCCAGCACGCTGCCCTGACCGACTAGAGCGCTATTTTTAAAGGGAGTCCGGATCAAACGGCTCACCCCAACCCATGCTCGGACCACAGCCTGGATGAATAGTAGTTGGGGTGTTACAACACATCACCCAATTCCATTCATGCTTGAGTCGTTCGAACGGTACTCTGGCACGCAACCATCAACCGGATAATTTGACGGGGGCTGTTCGAACAATGGTCTATCACCTACATCACTGCTCATTGGTCACTATGGGGAGGCTCGTCACCCCAGCATAGGCTAACAGCTCGGATACGGTGTCTCATACCACTATACCCGGCTCATGAGTCTTAGTTGCTCACTGGTCACTACGGGGAGGCTTGTCTCCCCAGCGTAGGCCAACAGCTCGGACATGGTGTCCCATATTACCATGCCCAGTTCATGAGTCTTAGTGGGATCGTATCGCACTGATGGTTATGAATGGACACATCCATTGGGAACGGGGTATCCTAGATTCTATTTAGTCATGTCATACATTGTGAACATACATGATCAGTCGGCTAGTGGACCAATTTGATTGACTTGAGAGAACCCTGACGCAACCGACATTCGATGCAAGCATCCCATGTAGTTCAACTACTATCGGTCATCTGTGTTCAACATGTGTCGATCGAACAAGCCTATAGTGGCCGACCTAACTCGGGCCGCCCATTGGTTTGGGCGATTTACCGACTAACCCAATATCCTAAGCAATTCTAAACATCACTAAAGACTAACAATTCATCAAGTAATCACAACAATATTTTATATAAAATCTAAATTTAGCAACACAACCACTTAAGTATTTCATCGAATATATGAGCATCAATAACATATCAGTATCACTTAGGCATTTCATCAACCATATGAGCATTAAAAAAATCACACATTCATCTAGGTATTCCATTAAACATATGAGCATCAATAGAACAACACATTCAATCACTTAGGCATTTTATCAAACATGTGAGCATCTATAAACAAGTAATCACACATGTTGCAACCAAATTGAAATGTGAACATGTTAACATATAGCAATCCATGTATAAACAACAAAATCATTAACTGAGATCCTCAATGATCAATAAATGATAACCTAGAGATAATAGTCTGTACCTTAAGAGAGGATTTCTAATCTTTGAGCTCCTAGGATTGGGAATTTGGAGAAAATCACTAATTCCTAATGTAAAGTAAGGAAGTATTGTTAATCACAAATAGGTATAAGTTGTGAAATCGAATGGTCGAAAGTAAGCCTTTTCTCCAGTTGCAAGTGGCGATAGATTCGGTGAAGGATTTGGTAAGTTAAAGGGTTTAATCGATAAATTACTAACCCCCAAGCACCAAGGTCCTTCTCTCTTTCTCACAATCTCTCTTCCTCTTTCTCTCTTCTTCTCTTTCTCTTTCTCTCATAAGGTATAAAATTCATATGAGAGCAAAGGAGGCCCTAAAATGCCCTATTTATAGCACCAGATTTGGTACATATGTCCTTAATGACCATTTATTCTGTAACATCCTGGATTTTCACTATTTTGGATTTTCAAAAATTTTTGAATTTTTTTCTTATAATATCACTTACTGACCATTAGTACTCAGTGTGAGTTTATACACAGGTGAAACCAGTAAAGAACTGCACAAGTTTGATTAATCAACCGTAGGAAGCCAACGAATCTGCCCGATCACTTGAACATCAGGTGTAGCCCCATGATTTACTCACATAGGATCCAAATATAACCGACCCATCGTTAACTAATCGACATAATCATGACTAAATTAAAGATCTAACCGGGGTCGAGTCAGATAAGACCCAGATCTTGAATAATAGACTAAATCAACCCCGTTACTCTTTTAGCCTAAAACCGACGGTTTATAGTAATCATGACCAAATCTTGACGTTCACTAGTTATAAATAGGTCTCCTATAAACATAGTTAATCCAAACCCTAATCATCGCCCATAAGAAATCTCAATACCTAATTCATTTCAGAAATGCCCCAATTTTTCGAACAAGCTCTAGACCACTCATTGGTGGGCCACTAGTTCCATAATTATAAAGTAATGTCCGTCTTACTGGGCTCAACGTCCATCGCCAGAGTCAGACCCGGGTAGTGTCCAGAACCACTCAACTTGAGCCGAAGAACGAGTGCATGAGAAGTGCAAATACCCTAAAAGAAAAAGCTGAAACTTAAGTGAATTGGGTTGTCCACTATTATGCAAATTTGAGGATTTTGAACTGTCGGTTTACAACCAAATTTCATGCGTGGAGTAAGGATATTTTCCTGCTCATATCCATATAGCCGCTACCCCGATCGACCATCGGGGACCGTTGAATTGACTTCTAGTCTTATCTATCGATCGGCGCATCCAAATGGCGGGCCGATCATGTCTATACATAGATTATCATTAGGACTAACTATCCTATGGTGTATATCATTATGTATACCCCATAGTGGGCCCTATAAGCTAGAAAAACCCTCCCATAGGCTAGTATAGTAAAAACCCAACACTTGGGGCCATTTGCACCAAAGCTGATATTATAAAAGGGGCTTATTTTGGGCGCCCCTCTCCCCATACGAATTTGCCCTAGAGAAGGGAAAGAGAGAAGAGAGAAAAGGGAGAAAGAAGAAACGAAGAAGAGAGGAAGGGAGAGTGAAGAAGAGAGAGAAAGTGGGCCATAGTTGAAGGTGGGGCCCAAAGGAAGTCGATCCTTACAACTCATTCCTTCTTCCTCAAGAGATCTCACACCCACCACTCTAAATTCGAATTCCAACTGATTAGAGAGGTAAGCACCCATCTTCTTGAGATCCTCCGTGTTGAGCTAGATGTTGCATGTAATCCTAATATGCAAAGTTCCTTTGACTCAAGATCTCTACGAATCCACCACGAGTTTGGCAACCCTAGATCGTTTTCTAGAGCTCTCAATGATTCATAGGTGCGGACTATTATCCTTAGGTGGCCTAGCACCAATTATACTATGAGTCTAATGATTTTGATTGCTTGGATGATGTATTGAAAGAATCTAGAGAAACCTAGGAAGGACTTCACTTTCGATTTCATCAATTAATATGGATTGTTATGGAATGTTGTTGCTTCTCATGATGTGGTGCAAATGGATGCTTACATGTTCATGTCGTGTCAATTCTTATATGATGTTGCCTTATAGTATGTATGATTCATTATCTTGTGCATTTTTGTTCTATGGGATATATAAAGTGCCTAGCTTCCTCACTAACCCACACAAAACGCATGCACTTTTGTTTCTTAATATTGTTAGCCTTGCTCATTAGGATAAATCTGAATTATATGTTGGAAAAATATGAACTCATGATCTTGCTTATGCTAGTTGATAAACCTGATAGTTAACATGATATAGACTATCATCAAACCCTCGGGTTGGTCAGGAATATGATGAAAGTGAAGGTGGTCCCGTTGGTAGGACTATCCTGAGGCTAGACCCATGGATTTGGGCGGCCGCGTGTGGGCGACAGTAGTTAGACTACATGGGTCGCTCGTGCCCAATGTCGTCTGTCACGTGCCTGCCTGAATTTGTAAGGTCTAGTCTACCTATTAACTAACCTTGCTTGTTAACCCTGTTTGCTCATACATGTATGGAACCTGGAACACCCTTCAACCATTGTAGCCCATTGATAACCAAATTGAAACCGATCCATCATCTTGTGAGTCGGGCATGGTGGGATGAGACACTATGTCCGAGCTGTCGGCCTGCGCTGGGGTGACGAGTATCACGCCCCAAACTCAGAAACTGGGCTCACAAAATTTTTGATCGCCGAATCCGGCTCTGACAGCCTCTGTAGTGCCCCATTCTCAGATCCCGACACTCGTATGCCAGATTCTGATCCTGGGATCCTACAAGGAGGATTTTCAGTATGAATTTTTTTTAACGGAGCATAACCACAAGCATAACCAAGTTATAAAACAACATCACCACATATCCATTATATCAAAAACTTTAAATACAATGCGAGAAGGGAAATACAAAGTGATCAAAAAGCTCCAAAATGATTTGATACGCGCTCCTGCCTCAGCGCTGCTATGATCCAACGACACATGCACGCAATGGTCATGCATAAGCTTACAAAAGCTTAGAGGGTGGTGTAAGTGTGTGCATAAGGTAAGTGTCAAGTATACAATATCAGATTGATGCGAAAATATACGGGTAAGTCTGTGAATACAACCGGTTGTACCAAGGCTATGTGATGCAAGACATGAATGTTATCGACCATACCAAGGCCATGTGATGCGAGACATGAATGCTATCGGCCATACCGATGCAATGCGAGGCCAACGTAGCCGAATGTCATATGCGAGATGCAATACAAGCATGTCAGTCCTCATCAAGTATACATATTAGTACAGTTTCTCCCTGAGATATCACCGGGGTCTAATACACTTCACACTGACTGCCACCTCCCTAGCTGCACAGCCCAGCAAGTGGAAGAGACCACATTATTCGCCTAACCAGTAGTCTGCCAATAACTACCCGGCTCGTTGATAGCGGACTCATTTGCGAGCTGGTCAAACTTAGCCTAGCTTATAGCCTCCTCACTTGGGCAGATAAGGCCACACTCCCTTCCAATCGACCACGACATAGTGGGAGACATGGCCTACTGGTATTCGACACTCGGGCACTTATGTATCCACTCGGTCTAGACGTTAGAGCATCTCTTAGTACCAAAAAGGTTCTGAGACTTTCACCCAAGGACATCCTAAGTGCCCACAGTGCTAGAACCAAGTATTTTCGGTATCCGATATGGCCATCCACGATGTGCCTGTGGAGCCATGACCCTGATGTCGCTAGGGCGTACAATGATCATGTCACACAACTGCTAGATGCATGAATCACACCGTCAAATCATGCAGCAATCCAGCACGTACCTGTTGAGGGTCAAATATTGCATATCAGACCCAGTTATTGCATGGATTTATAAGCATGATACCGTTTAATGGCCCGATTTAATCGTGTTTGTGATGCAGAGTGTATTTACCAGCATGGACTGAAAAAGGGTGCTAGAAGTGTGAATTTAACACTCCGAAGTCAGCAGAGCAAGGGAGACACTCTAGAGAACCAAGACTAAAGAATTTACATGCCAGGGATCCGAGGAAATTAAGCCATTCACGTTAAAGAGGCCCGAAATTGGTGAAAAATGCAAGATCATATAGTTCTCGCCATCTGATTTGCTCAAAACTTCATACATGGCCTAAGGGCCATAAATTAACCGTACATATCAAATTTCAGCCCTCGGATCACTATGAAAGTACCCCAACTGACAGATCAGCCCATAAACCATTGATTCTGGGCCCACCTGATATCTGGAATTGTCTCAACTTTGGTCTCGACGGTTTAAATAAGATGAGAAAGTAAATGGATGGATCAGATTTTCGAATCACATCACAGTGGGGCTCGTATGTGAGGTGTGTACACTGCACGTGTACACGTACGCGAGCCGCACCGAATCAACTAAAGCGGGTCAGCGCTGCTAACCCGCGTCTTCTTCCCAACACGGCAGTTGCCATTTTAGCGTTATATAATGAACGGATGGTGTCCGTTTTTACGGATGTTAGTGGACCCCATAGAGCGTACGTACGGATGATCCAAGCCGTCCATCTTGTAAAGGGCCATGAATTCTTCAAACCTATGCTGAACTTTTGGACCCATGCAAGCACACGTGCGCGATACAAAGGCCATAAGTGGACTGCCCTGCAGCGTTCAAATTGATGTTTTAATGATTTCTTCTCTGATTCTGAGTCAATGGACATGAAAAACCATCCGTTTCTTACCGAAATTTCGAGGGCAATCTAATAGACGGGGTGAATTTTCTCGAAAACACCTCTGTGGGGCCCACCGATCATGTCAGCGCCGGACGTGCGAAAGGCTACGCACGTCCGCGAAATTTGATCTTCCAGGCAGTTGTGGCCCACCATCTTTGATCATACGGCAGATCTGAACCGTCCATCGTGTAGGCCAGCCAAAATACTCTGAAGAGACATTGATTTTACAGAAATAATGTAAGGAACGAGAGAGTTATGAAGCCCCGAACTTGGCTGCGAAAAGGCTTTCGCTGCGCGTGCGATAGCTTCCCAAATCCGATTTTCACCACTCTAAAAGCTATAAAAAGAGTTCCAAATGTGGAGAAGAAGGAGTGCTTGAACAGGGGACGTCAGATAGAGAAAGAGAGGCGGAGAGAGACGTGTTTGGAATTTTTATGTATTTTTTCTTTATTTTTCTTCTTTTTCCTATAATTATGTCAGGCTAAACCTCTTAGCTAGGGCTAAGAGGTGAAGCTTGTGGCGTGATGGGAGCTTGTACAGGTTTGATTTGAACTGAATTGATTGACTGTGTTTTGATTTAAGAAATTCTTTTAGTCATTAATGGTTTGTTGTGATTTAAATTACAGTAGATCTGTGATGGCTTGAATAATTCCTTTCCTTTTATTTTGATGTTCGGAAACCCTGTTGTTCGCCATCGTCTCATAGACATGGTTGGATGATGGAATCCTTCCTAACACTCATACATCTTTTAGTTGGTTATGGATTGGTCTAAGTTCTGTTGTTTACTTTGTCTCTTAGGCATGGATTTGTGATGGAATCATACCTAATTCTTATACCTTTCATCTCTTGAAAACTATATCAAGTAAGTTCAGTTTAAATTCCATAATTCTTGATGCAAGCATAAGATCTCCCTGATCCCTACAAGTGGATCCTCTGAATCCCTAGTTTCCTTCCTCTAAATTGTTTAAGTTTAGATTAATATTTCACTATTATTCCTCAAATCACAATTGGTTTAGATTTCATCTTAGCCTAGTTCTAGATCTAGTTATTTTTAGATAACGTACAGGTTTCAGTCCCTGTGGATTCGACCTCAGTCTTACCGAGTTTATTACTACATCACAACCCTGCACTTAGGGTGTGAACAGTACCGCGCAATTATGTGGGGCACTTCGTCTCATAAGAAGTCCCGTAAATGTCTCAGCCCAACGGCTTATGCTATGATCAAACATTTCTCATATCAAGCATACATATGATGCATATGGGCATGAATCATGAAGTTATACTAAGCATGTTATATGGTGATGAACTATTCTCACAATGAAGATGGGCCTAGACGGCCTACACATAACAAGTATGGGCCTATCAATGGCCCTAGGGAGAGTCATAATACGGACATTTAATCAACATTATCCTTACAATGTAGACGTCAAACCATCATTACTCCCAAGGCATGGCCCGCCATAAATATCATTACACAAACCATGGTGGAATCACACATTCAATGGACCTTAAGTACATCCCGTTGGGCCTCGACCCATGGGCCTTAGATACATCAAATGGGCCTCATCACAAGGGCCTTATATTCATCATGTGGGTCGCATCAATGGGTTGCACCAATGGGCTTTATGTACATTGCAATGGGTTATAACCCATGGGCCTTAAATACGTCACAATGGGCCCTCATATGGCAAGTGGGCCACATTACATGGGCCATATGCATAACAAATGGGCTACACCAATGGGCCCCATGTATATCAAATATGTCACACCCAAATATAAGTGGTGATAATGATTTCCACCATTAAAATCCCCAAGGCCCACCATAACATTTATTTCCCATCCAATCTGATCATGAGGTCACATGGACCAGAATTAAGAGGAAAGATAACTTCCTACTGATCCAAAATTCTGCACTCCCAAAGGATTTTAATGGTAGACGTACAATCCTCAGTGTGGTCCACTTGATACATAGATCTGTCTTATTGTTTTTGTCTCAAGCCTTCAAATTATCTTTCTAAATGGTTGGACGGCTTGGATGCAACACATGCATCATGGTGGGTCCCATAAGGATGGACGGTGTGGAGAGAACACATATATCATTGGGGGGTCCCACCGTCCAGTGGTGTGGACGGTGTGGAAAGAACACATACAACATGCTGGGTTCCACCGTCCACAGCAGTGGAAGTGTGAATAAAACACATACAACATTGGTGGGTCCCACGTGGGGCCCACCGTAATGTTTATCTGCCATCCAATCTGTTCATAGGGTCACGCAGACCTGGATGCAGAGGAAAAAAAAATTTCAAAATGATCCAAAACTTCTCTGACCAAAAAGGGTTTCAATGGCAGACGGTTCAATCCCACTGTTTACAGTGACGTGGGCCACTTGAGTTCCAAACACAACTGATTTTAGGGGTGGCCCACAGCCAGAAGGGGGCCCACCCAATGCACGGTGTGGATGTACATCACACATCATGGTGGGGCTCACGGCTGGGACCATGGTCCCTGGCCCGTCCACCTACGCAGGAGCGCAACAAGACGCTACACGACATCCTCTGGTCGCTGCAGCAGCAGCGCCTGCTGCTACTATTTTTTTTTAAATATATTTTTTTTTGGGGTTTTCGCATGTGGGGCCCGCATCAGGTGAATCTGACCCAGCCATTGATTTCTATGGCCCAAGGCAAACCCATTAAGCCCAATATTCAACATATTTAGGGTACAGAAACATCAGGGTGTATTTCAACGGTAAAAATACTATTTTTTACGCTATGGCCCGCCAGATAGTCCTATTAGCTTCATTTTTCAGCTCAACGCCTAAAATGATCTGGGGAACAGGATGGACAGCGTGGATTAGAATCATACATCAAGGTGGGGCCTGCATGAGCAACCCACCCCAAAGCTTGAATCAAACTGATATATTTTTTTTTATTTTCAATTCATGTCCAGCGTCCCTAGATGCTGAACGGTTTGGGCATAACACATGAACAAGGTGGGCCTTGCTCAGGTGGGCCACCAAATCCATGGATGGTGTGGATAAGACATACACCAAGGTGAGGTCCATCCAAGTGGCCAGCCACATCATCACACATATAAAAAAATATGAAAAAGAGAGGGGAAGAGAGAGAGAGAAAGAGAGAGGGACACGTGTGATGGAGGGCTCCACCATTATGAGCACTCCCTTGCATTCAATCATCCATCAAGTGGGTCCCAATACATGTAGGCCCACCAAATCGAAGATCAACAGTGGAGATTCCTTCTCCACCAAAATGGAAGGTCTAGATGACCTCTATTCATGTAAGAAAAAATAAACATCATGATGGGGTCCATGGAGAATGGCCCCATCATGGAATGATCATGGGAATCAAGGTGGGCCATCGGCCACACCTAAGGTCCAAATTGAGATCCATACCATCGATTGGTAAGCCTCACTTGGCCTATCATCAAAACATGAAAATCTAGCCTATAAAGCACCCATCGTTCGATCTTCTTGGTCCGATAGAACGTCGATCTCCTTGTGCTTCTCTTTAATGGAAGATGATGAGAGATGAATGGCTAAGATGAAGGATTTTGGGAGAGAAAGTGGGCCACATACATCACATTTTTTTCTCACTTGGGAGAGTTTGGACATGCATTTTTTTATTGCTTGGAATTTGTGAAGAGAAAGAGAGAGAGAGAGAGAGAGAGAGAGAGAGAGGGTTGTAAGGAGTGAGAGTGATGGGTGATGGATGTGAGGTGAGTGATGGGTGAGGTGAGAGACTTGTTGACTTTTGAGGTAGATTGCTTGACTTATGGAGAAAGAAAGCATGGGTTGCTCTTGTACTTGACATGATGTGATTAATTGATTGATTGATTGATGGGACATGTTGTAGAGATTCTCTTGGAATTACAAATGCGTAGTGTTTTTTCTCGAACTGAACGCGGGCCTACATCTCTCGGCCAGGGTATCAGATCGGTATACAAGACGCGACAACGGTGCGGTCGCAATAGTATAAGTCTCAGATTAAGCTGACTTAAATCTATGGGATACGACTTAGGGTTGCGCGCAAATGTCGATTATCGGTCACGGGTTACCAGAATTCATCGGAAAAGATCGCAAGAGTAGACGAAACAGTACGGATTAGAATACGAGTCTTATAACGAGCCTCCTCGTAGTGACCGTGAGTGATCTATTTTCTC
Source organism: Magnolia sinica (assembly GCF_029962835.1). Taxonomy (NCBI): domain Eukaryota; kingdom Viridiplantae; phylum Streptophyta; class Magnoliopsida; order Magnoliales; family Magnoliaceae; genus Magnolia; species Magnolia sinica. Next base: position 94,178,009 of record NC_080578.1, read on the forward strand.
AGCACTCCCCATGTGCTTGAAGTCGGGGATGAGAAATCGGACGGGATCAAGGATCGCGGGGTCTTGGCCTCACACGTTGGGGGGTCTTGGCCTCGCAACCAGTTCATGACATTGATACGTGGGGTGTATCAGTTTTTTCAACCTACTGGATGAATGAAATTAACTAAGAACTCGGCTAACATTATTATTGCATCGCACTAGCTAGGTTGGCGACTCGGCAGTCGAGGTTGCAATGAGGGAGTGTTGTTCATACGCGATCATTAGACAGAGTCGCTTGAGGGAGTGTTGTGGTGAGGTAATGCATCATATCATTTATCACGCATATGCATTAATAAGATTAGCCAGGTATTTATGAATGATTACCTTTCATTAAATTCATAATATAATTGACGCTTGTTACAACTTAAGATTACTAGCACCTACTGAGTTGATCACTCACTCCCACTTTGGGACGGTGTTTTAAAACACCAAACAGACTCTCCTGTAGATGCCGGTGACACAAAGTACGAGGAGCCGGGCGGCGCAAGCCTTGAGGGGGAGGACGAGCTGTCCTATTTCCAGCTGATGGATGGTTCCCCGTCGGCTCAGTAGACAGGATCTAGATCGCTAGGTAGTGGACTCAGTTCTATTCTTTTGGATATGACATTCTTTTTAGATTTTGTTGGGCAACGCCTTGTGCGACCATCTATATTCTTTTGGACCTGTATATATTGATCTCTTTTCATTTCAACAGATTAGTTGTGATCGTGCTTCATGTTCAAGTAATTCCATATTACGTATTACCCTGATTAAACATAAATTAGTAAAAAGATTGGATAAAAGTGATACCCGGGAACTTGGGAGTCGAGCGTGTGCACGACCCCTAAATTTCAGGGCGTTACATATTCATTATAATAATCCTTGAGGGATTGTTTCTAACATTTGGGGCCCACTATAGGGTGTAGAGGTTGATATATATTGTATGATAGTTAACCATAATGATGGTATACGTATGGATATGATCGGCCCGTCATTTGGATGCGTTGATCAACAGATATGATTATAAGTCTGTTCAATGGTCATTGATGATCGATCAAGGCGGCGGCTATACATATATATTTGGAGAAATATCTTTAGTTGTACCCTGACTTTGGCCATGAATCGACGGTCTGAAAGTCACAACTTCGGGAAAAGAACAAAGTGATTAGTTTCACTTCAACCTAGGGGATTCGCGCGTTTGAAGTACTTAGATTCTGGTCCAAGTTGAGTAATTCTGAGCACTATCTTAGTTTACCACCCATGATGGACGTGAAGCCTAGTGAGACGGACATTATTTTATAGTTTTGGGTTTAGTGGGTTACTAACAAGCGGTCTAGAGCTTGTTTGAATAATCAAGGCATTTCTGGAATGAATTGAGTATCTAAATTTCTTATACGCAATGATTAGGGTTTACATTAGCTAAGTTTGTAGTGTGGCTTATTCACAATTAGTGAAAATGACAATTCGGTTAAAGTCAGTCTAAGTCGTTGGTTCTTAGGCTAAAGGAATAACTGAATTGATTTAGTTTGTTAATTAAGATCTGACCCCTAGTTGTCTCAGTTTTTGGCATTTTTTATTTAGTTACGGTTGTCTCGATTAGTCAGTGATAAGTCGGCTAGATTTGGGCCCCATGTAAACAAATTATGAGGCTAAACTCGATGTTTAAGTGATTGGTCGAATTCATTTGCTTCCTACGGTTGGTTAATCAGATTTGTACGGTTCTTTATTGGTACCACCCGCATATAAGCTAACATTAAGTGTTAATGGTCAGTAAATGACAACATAAGTTAATCGTAATGAAAAATTTCAAGGGTTTTTGAAAATCGAAAATAGCAAAAATCTAGGACATTACGTATTTTGGAGTTCGAGTTAGAAAACAAGTCGAGGTTGAGCACTAGGTCACTTGACTCGACTCGGCTCGCCTCGAAAGTTGACTTGACTCAAGCTTGACTCATTGTTGTTATAAATAGTTGTAAAAAGAAAAAAAAATCCTAATCATTCTAACTAACCCGGATGGTTGCCCTCCTTTTCTCCCTTTCTTGATTCTCCTCAAAACCCTAACCCCTGGCGATCCTCATTTCTCGTCCATTCTCTTTCCCTTCACAAAGAAAAAAACCCTAACCCATCTCTCTCTCTCTCTCTCTCTCTCTCTCTCTCTCTCATCCTGACTAACGACTAGTAGTTGTGAGCGATAGAGAAGCCGAGAAATCCAGTGAGCGTGGGTCTCCTTTCCCAATCGCTCTCATTTTTTTCCCCTTCCTCTTCTTCTTCTTCATTTTTAAATCTTTTTTCTTCATCTTTACAACCAACGAGTGACAGAGCAAGCTAGCAAGACTACTGAGGCTAGCTATACCAAAAAGGCAAAAACTCTATTTATGTTGATGTAACATCCTGGATTTTCACTGTTTTGAATTCCTAAAAATCATTGAAATTTCTTTTATAAATTAACTTATAATATCCCTTAAATGACCATTAGCACTCAATATTAGTCTATACAAGGGTGGTACTAGTAAAGAACCACATAAGTCTGATTAATCAACCGTAGGAAACCACCGAATCCGCCCGATCATTTGAACATCAAGTTTAGCCCCATGATTTACTCACATAGGCCCCAAATCTAACCGACCCTTCGCTAACTAATCAAAACAAGCATGACTAAAGTAAAGATCTAACAGGGGCAGAGTCAGTTAAGGCCCGGATCTTGAATAATAGACCAAATTAACTTCGTTACTTTTTTAGCCTAAAACTAACGGTTTAGAGTAAACATGACCAAATCTCCACTTTCACTAGCTATAAATAGGCCTCACTATGAACATAGTTAATCTAAACCCTAATCATCGCCCACAAGAAATTTCAATACCTAATTCATTCTAAAAATGCCCCGATTTTCCGAACAGGCTCTAGACTGCTCGTTAGCGGGCCACTAGTCCCAAAACTATAGAATAATGTCCGTCTTACTGGGCTTGACGTCCATCGTGGGAGTTGGACCTGGGTGTTGTCTAGAACCACTCAACTTGAGCCAAAGGACGAGTGTATAAGAAGTGTAAATACCCTAAAGGAAGAATTTGAAACTTAAATGAATTGGGTCGTCCACTCTTATGTGAAGTTGAGAGTTTCGGATCGTCAGTTTGCGACCAAACTTCACACATAGAGCAAGGATATTTCCCTGCTCATTTTTGTATAGCCGTGGCCTCGATCGACCATTAGTGACTGTTAAACAGACTTCTAATCATATCTGTCGATCGGCGCATCCAAATAGTGGGCCGATCATGTCCATACGTAGATCATCATTAGGGCTAACTATCCTATGGTGTATATTGATATGTACGCCCCATAGTGGGCCCTAGAGGTTAGAAAGACCCTCTCATAAGGCTAGTATAGTAAAAGCCTAGCCATTGAGGCCATTTACACCAAATCTGGTACTATAAAAGGGCCTCATTTGGGCACCCCCTCTCCCTATACGAATTTGCCCTAGGGAAGGAAAGAGAGGAGAGAAAAGGGAGAAAGGAGAAAGGAAGAAGAGAGGAAGGGAGAGTGAAGGAGAGTGAAGGTGGGCCATAGATCAAAGTGGGGCCCAAGGGAGTCCCATCTTGCAAAACTATACCTCTCCCTCAAGAAAATCCATCATCCACAACCGGGAGAACCCCTCTCCGCCGATTGGGTAAGTAAATCTCTCATTTTTTTTAGAACCCCTCATGTTGAGGGAGGTTTTGCATGAGATTCTAACATGCAAGTATTTGCTTTAGGGATTCCAGCTAATCGATCACAAATCCACGCTCCTAGGTCGATTTCCAAGTCTTCAATGATCCATAGGTGCGGACTATTATCCTTAGGTAGCCTAGCACCAATTATAGTAGGAGTTTAATGATTTTGTTTGCTTGGAATGTAGTAGGGACGAATCTAGAGGAACCTAAGAATGGTATGTTATTGGAATTATATGGAATGACATGTTTAGTTCTCCTTGATGTTAATCTTGCCTCTCATGATCTAATGTATGGATGATTACATGCTCATGTTTGTTTGATTTTTTTTCTCACATGTGTTGCTTCATGGTGTGTATAATTCACTACTCTTGTGTATTTGATCCCTCAGGTGTAGGAAGTGCTTAACTTCCTCCCTAATCCACACCACTCACATGCACCTTATCCATGTTGTTGTAACATGCTTGTTAGGAATAATTGAACCGTATGTTGTAATGCATATAAACATGATACTAGTATGCTAGTCGGTAATCTTGATGGTAGGTATGCTATGAATTAACATTGGACCCTTGGGTTGGTCGGGAACTTGTGGAGAGACGGTAGTCCCATCGGTAGGACTATGCCATGGCTAGACCCGTGGGTTTGGGCGCGTGTGTTTGGATGGCTGTAGTTCGACTACATGGGTCCCTTGTGCCCGATGTCATTCGTCTCACGCTCGCCCGACTCGTGCAGTCTAGCCTACTGTCTAACCAACCTTGTTTATTAACCCTGTTTGCTCACATATGTATGGAACCTGATCCACCCTACAACCGTTGTAGCCCATTAATAACCCACTTGAAACTGGTCCACAGTCTCGTGAGCTAGGCATGGTAGAATGAGACACTGTGTCCGAGCTGTTGGCCTATTCTGGGGTACCGCGGCTCCCCATAGTGACCGCGAGCGATCCCTTTCTCTCGGCACTCCTCATGTGCTTGAAGTCGGGAATGAGGAACCCGACGGGATCACGGACCGAGGGGTCTCGGCCTCACGCATTGGGGGTCTTGGCCTCGCAACCAGTTTGGGGCATTGATACGTGGGGTGTACCAGAATTCCTAACCTGCTGGATGAATGGACCTAATTAATAACTGGGCTAACACGATCGTATCGCATCACATTAGTTAGGGTGGCGACTCAGTAGTCGAGGTTGCTCTGAGGGAGTGTTGTCATACGCGATCGTTAGATGGAGTCGCTCGAGGGAGCGTTATGGTGAGGGCACACATCATATCATCTACATGCATGCGTATTAATAAGATTAGCTAGGTATTTATGATTGACTACTTTTCATTAAGATCATATTATAATTGATGCCTGTGATAACTTAAGAGTAATAGTACCAACTGAGTTGATCACTCCTACTCTAGGACGGTGTTTTAAAACACCAACCAGACCCGTTCATAGATGCAAATTCTAAAAGCCTCTCTCTCTCCCTCTTTAACGTGGTACGATTCCTATAGTGGGAAGAGGATTGGCTTATGTACCACACACCACCAATATAACTAGTGTGTTGACGTCACCAAATTCTATGAGTCCCATCATGAGGTATGTGTTATATCCAAATGGTCCATTTGATGACCTTGTATTAAGGCTTGAGTCAAAAAATAAGATAGATCCAAATATGAAGTGGTGTGTGGTACCATTTAACAGGGGATTCAATGTCTACCATTTAAACCATTTTAGGGGTCACAAAAGTTTTGGATCAATACGATATTTGTTTTTCCTTCTCATTCGGGTATAAGTGACCTTATGAACAAATTGGATGGAAAATAAACATTATGGTGGGCCTACAAACATTTTAACAGTGAGAATCATTGTCCCATTGTTATTTATGGTATAGTCCACTTGAGCTTTGGATATGACTCATTTTTTGGGCTCATGATCTACAATGATTTTGCCAAATGGCCAATGTAACTTTGATCTCCTTTGAACCGTTTGTACAACTCAGGAGCTCGAGGAGTGTCAGTGCTCGTCTTCGCACGACATATACCCACACCAATCAATCCGCTTCCCCCCTTATTGTGGCCCACCTGACTCCTGGATGCATATGATTTTCTAGAAGTTAAATTTTCATGGTGGTCCACATCTGATTCACAGTTTGGATTGCCCACTACGGTACACTCCCACACCATGGCATTTTTTCCCTTACTCATCAAGTATCCGACCTCACTAGATTTTAAATGGTTATAAAACGATGGAACCAAGAGACCCAATTTCTAAATGGTCAGATTTTAGGATCCAAACCCGATAAATTTAATTCGGGTATATCCGGGGGAGATCCACCCACCCAGCAAGTTGTGCATCTTGGCCGTACATCCAGGTAGCCCTAAATGAGCACGACTTGGCTGCGACCCCGGAACCAGGTGTGGGTGGGACCCTGCTTGGAGGGCCCACCTCGATGTATGTATTGTATATCCACATTGTCCACTTGTTTTTCCATCTTATTTTATGGCATGATCCAAAAAATGAAGTAGATACAAATTTCAGGTGGACCACACCACATGAACCAGTGGTTATTGACTATTAAGAACCTTTTGTGGGCCACACGCGTTTTGGATCAAGATGATTTTTCCCCTTTCATCCAGGTCTGTGTGACCTTATCAACAGGTTGGATGGTCAACAAACATTATAGTGGAGCTTAGGAAGTTTTTAATGGGGGATTTTAACCGTTCTGACCTCAAAGTTTGGGCAAATTACCTAGAAAGCTAAGACGTTCCATATATCTCATGAGTGACCTTCTGACAAGCTTTGGATATTGTTTCGGATGAAAATGCCCCTGTCCCTGTTTTAATAGTAGTATGATTTTCTAGGGAATAAGAAGTAACATCGTATTTAATGCCAACAAAGTAATGTGTACGGAACCCTTTTTTGCACGTGGGCAAGGACCAAACTTGTGGGGCCCACATTGATGTATGTGTATAATCCATGCACCCATCCCTTTTACCGTGTCATTTTAGGGCTAGGGCCTAAATATCAGCTTGATCCAGAGCTCGTGTGGGTCACATAATAGAAAAAAATCGTGACAATGGAACCCACTGTTGAAACTTTTCAGGCTCACTGTAATGTTTGTTAGAAGTGAACATTACCCAAAAAGGACTTTTTAGGCCCACGCCGAGCTGGCCGACAAGGTGGACGGAACAGATGTCCCCATTGTTAGCCTTAGGCTATTGTACCAATGACTATCCTTTCATTTGGTAGTAAATGAAGTGAACATGTAACAACCGCGACCCATATAACATGAGAACCGCAACCCATATGGGCCCACATTGAAGTATATGTATAATCCATATCACCCATCCTTTTGCCATGTCATTTTAGGGCTACGACCCATATAACATGACAACCACGACCCATTTCACATGCGAACAACGATCTATGTTAATAACTACGATCCGTGACAACCACGACCCATTGAACATGACAACCACGACCCATTTAACATGACAACCACGAACTTTGCTTGTCATATCCACGACCCTTCCCTTCGGATTCAGTGCAACCCTTCGAAATTAGTGCCAAATGTTAATAACTACGACTCATGAACCATGACCCATATAACATGACAACCACGATCCATGAAAACTACGACCCAAATAACATAACAACCACGACTCTATGGGAAACCACGACTTATATAACATGAGAACCACGACCATAATTACAATACAATATGAATAACAGTTCTCTTCAACGGGCACCCAGTGAGCTAAAAAACTCTGTTGAGAATGTCTTGTTTTGACCTGATCAAAAACTCTGTTGAGAAGGTCAGGCTTAAACAAGACACTCTCAACAAAGTTTTTCAACTCGCTGAGTGCCCGTTGAAGAGAACCGTTATTCATATTGTATTGTAATTATGGTCGTGGTTCTCATCTTATATGGGTCATGGTTTCCCATGGAGTCGTGGTTGTTATGTTATATGGGTCTTAGTTTTCATGGGTCGTGGCTGTCATATTATATGGGTCGTGGTTGTCATGTTATTGTGATAGTACTGAAAAACCATCTTAATCTCTCATGAATCAGTCTTATGTGGCTCTAAGCTTCTCTTCTGACAATGACTCCATGAAAATTCTCAACGGAGTTTTTTAGCTCGCCCATTGAAATTATCGAGTTGCCGGAGTTCAGAAATTATTATCAGAATTTCCAGTGGGGGCCGCTAATTTTTAGGAAGAGCGTCAACATCCATAAGGAAAGGGAAGGGATCACCCATAAAGGAAGAACGCTATAAGGACTCGATGACTTCTTTAAATATCTCCTCCATTATTTTGATTGAAAGAGCAAAGAAATTCATAAATGCTTAATGTGTTGCGATAAGGATTCTAGTTCGTATTGGCTTGTGAAAGTAATTTGAAACCTAAGTACTATTTTTATAGGCTGGTCAACCAATGGTTAAGGCGCTGATTCCAAAGGGTCACGCTGATTCCGAAGGGATTACAGGGAAGTGGCGACATTAAAGAGATTTTCTAAAAAAGAATATGGCGCTAATTCCAAAGGGAAGGGTCATGGATATGACGAACAATGGGTCATGGTTGTCATACACATTGGGTCATGGTTGGGAATCATGACCCAGTGTGTATGACAACCATGACCTTGTCGTGTGATCATGGTTCACATGCACATTGGATCGTGGTTGTTATCCACGTTGGATCATGGTTGTCATCTAATGTTGGATCGTGGATTGGGGGAAAACGGATTGGCAACCACGACCCATGTAACATGAAAACCATGACCCATATCACACGAAAACCACAACCCATTTAACATGAGAACCATGACCCATATTAAATGAGAACCATGACCCATATCACACAAAAACCAAGACCCATATAACATGATAACCACAACCCATATTATATGGACCTTCTCAACAGAGTTATTCAGCTCGCTGGTTGCCCGTTGAAGAGAACAGTTCTTCATATTGTTCGGCTTAAATCTTATGCACATGAATCCATACTATACAAATTAGTAAAAGTAACGTGCTCATCCATACGACAGTAATGTAGGAAAATTTTGTATATCACACTACTCTTGATTGATGGCATAAGCAGTAAATACAAGCTTTTTAGGGGAGGAGATTAGGTGTGGCATAAACCACGATTTCACGTTTTGAAACCTTCCACCCTTTAAGAAATCAAACCTCTCCCATTGACAATGACAACCACGACCCTTTGTATATAACAACCACGACCCTTCATGTTGTAAAACCACGACCCAGACAAAGGTTTATGGTTCACATGCACAGTGGATCGTGGTTGACATGTTATATTGGTTGTGGTTTTCGTGTTATACGGGTCGTGATTGTCAGATGTTATGGGTCGTTGTTGCCATGTTATATGGGTCGTGGTTGCGAGAAGAGTTTTACACCATCCTTTATAACTAAAAGAAAACACTCTTCAAAAGTAATAACCAGCGATGATGAGAGTGAGGATGATGATAATATCCCCATTTGTAAACTTAAGTGGAAGAAACTTGCAGAGTTGTGTGATAGTACTGAAAAACCATCAAAATCTCTCATGAATAAGTCTTGTGCAGCTCTAAGCTTCTCTTTTTGGCAGTGACTATGTTATATGGGTCGTGGTTGTCATGTTATATGGATTGTAGTTGTCATGGATCGTGGTTGTCATGTTTTAAGGGTCATGTTTTTCATGTTATATGGGTCGTGGTTTACATGGGTCGTAGGTGTCATGTTGCATGGGTCGTGGTTGTCATGTTATATGGGTTGTGGTTGTCATGGATCATAGTTATCATGTTATATGGGTCGTGGTTTGCATGTGGGTCGTGGTTGTCATGTTATATGGGTCGGTTGTCATGTTATATGAGTTGTCGTTGTCATGGATCGTAGTTATCATGTTATATGGGTCGTGGTTGTCATGTTATATGGGTCGCGGTTGTTGCATATTCACCACGACCTATATAACATGATAACTACGACCCATGACAACCACGACCCATACCTCATTACAACCACAACCCTTACCGCATTACAACCACCTGATGCGACCTATGCTACTATACAGATATCATTTGCACGACTATAGCGTGACTTGCACCAACTTGGTGAGTACATGAGATAAACGATATCTACATACGTCATATACTAACTTTGATGGACGGTAAGGATCTTACAACCACGACCCTTACTACATTACAACCATGACCCTCGTGGTTATCATGTTTTATGGGTCGTGGTTCTCATTTCCTACTATCAGATTGCATGATAACCATGACACATACATGCACGTAAGATCCTTATCGTCCATCAAAGTTAGAAAAGTAACGTGCCCTTTCAGAACAAAGCTAGCCTGCCGTTTTTCGAATATGAGATGACTATTGATAACTGTAGAAGCAGGAAATGCAGGCTATATGGGTCGTGGTTGTCATGTTATATGGGTCGTGGTTGTCATGTTATATGTGTCGTAGTTGCCGTATGGGTCGTAGTTGCCATGTTATATGGGTCGTGGTTGTCATGTTGCTTGGATCGTAGTTGTGGTTTTCAACGCGTTTACTTCTTTTTCTACAAAACCACTGGTACCATAACTTAAGGCCCACAATGGGATGATCTGATCCATCCACCCTGTCGGCTAGCTCGTTGTGGGGCCAAAAAGTCCTGACTTGGGTAATACTTCTATCCACCTTGTCGACTGATATTTGGGCCTTACCCCTAAAACGACACGGCAAAAAGGATGGGCGGCATGGATTATGGACGGCGTGAATGCCTTACTCCTAAAATGACACGACATGGATTATGGACGGCATGGATGCCGTACTCCTAAAATGACACAACAAAAAGGATGGGCGGCATAGATTATGGACGGCATGAATTATGGACGACATGGATGAAACACATAAGCACCGAGCACCAGCCATTACCTGATGGCGGGGGGAGTAGCCAATCCGTCTTTTCTCAAATGAGTAGCTACTTCATCTCTCCATGACCGTACGACTTCTGAATCAAGGACAGAAGCATTTTCGTCCAAAACAATATCCAAAACTTGTCAAGATTCCACTCTTAGGATAAATGAAACATCCTGGCATTCTAGGTAATTTGTCCAAACTTCAAGGACAGTACGGTCAAAATCCCTTTTAATGGTTACTGTTCAACAACCAATGTTTCCTTTGGTATAGTCCACTTGAAATTTATATCTGCTTGATTTTTTACACCAGAAGCTAGAAAAATAGATGGACGGTGTGGATATAAAATGCATACATTGAGGTAGGCCTATGATCAATATCCCACCCACATCACTTGGTTCCGCGGTCGCCGCCAAGTCGTGCTCAGTGAGATGGCTAATGACTTAACATTTTTCAACGATCAGGATTATCTTATGATATAGCAGCCACTCGAGCAGACCGGTCGAACCTATGAGCCCGAACCACGCTAGAAATCCTCTTCTAAAACCCATCCAAGCTGGAACCAAGGTGGGCCATGATGTTTGTGAGAAATCCTCCCCGTACAATCGTTTTGTGAGCTCATTTTAGGACATAATGCCAAAAATGAACCGTATCCAATGTTCAAGTAGGCCAAAACGTAATAATTGAATGTCCACAGTTAAAATATTCCTGGGCCAATGAAAGTTTTGAATCATGCTAATATTTGTGTTTTCAATTAATCCACGTAGGACTTACGTTATTGGTATGGATGGCATATAAACATAACTTTCAAACCCAGGGAGGTTTCAATGGTAGGAATTTCCCAAACCACCTTTTCCTAACCTTTTCCTTCAGCATGGTCCACTTGAATCTTGGATCCTGCTCACTTATGGTCTCATGACGTAAAATGAGCACAAAAAACGGATGGACGGAGTCGATTCCTGACTGTGGGCCCACGCGTAGGAACTTCCTGATTTCGCAGGAAATCCGCGTCCTACCTGATCTCTCCCAGGAGGCGTGTCATACCAGCACACGTGTGAGGCGCTCTTTTAAGACAGGTCGAGACGCGCGGCTGTAAACAGCATGCATGGAAGAGAGAGAGAGAGATTTAAAACAGGAAAACTGATAACCTACACGCAATCGCAGCATAACGTGTGGACGCTTGTCATTTTTCGCTCCAAGATTCCACTTTTTAAAAAATCGGTACCATATAAACATCATTCCGAAATATTTCGATCATCCATCATAAAATTCAGATAGCTAAAATAATCATAAAAACCCCACCAATAGAATCACATAAAAACTGTAGTTCTTCAATAAATAAATGTGTGTCCTATATAATAAAAGTATCAGTAAAAAATTCTAATATAATGATATTTTTGATGAGATCTACTATTTTAATGGTACAGATTTCATAAAAAAAATTAATTTTAAAATAAAAATGTGACAGTACTACAGTAATTCCGGTACAATGCATGTAGGGAATCATCTGTCTGAACAGTTCCACTTAAATTAGTCTGGCCGAGGTCTGCCGAGCTCGTGCATGAACGCCGTGCGCGTTTCAATCAGTGATGTCACCCTTTTCAGAAACCGCAAACCCACACGGATTGCTTAAGGCCAATGCCACGATGCCTCGGAGTTATTTTGTACTCTGGCGGAGTATGAATTTTCATACACGGTTAATCTGAAAATTTACACGTGGCATTAGTTAATTTAATAGACCGACTAGGTTGTGGAACAAACTGTCTGCAAGTCATGGTACTAAAAGTGTATTGGTTGAACGATTTTTGTGTCTGATTTTTGGATGCTTATTTGTTGAAATAGGACCGTTGGATTTTTTTTCTTTTTTAACCGTCTGATAAATGTCTATCAATCTGATGGTTAGATGTTTGAATAAGGGTGATTTTTTATTTGTGATAGATCTAAGCTCGGATATGTTATTTGGACAGTTCAATTTGAATTTCATGCCATTTCTAAGTAATTGTGCGTATCATCCATTACAGTCTGCCAGGGTATCTTTTTTTTTTTTTTCTAAACAGCATTGCTACTCCCACGTGTACACTCATGCAGCCGCACGTGCAAACGCAGCAGTGCATGGGATATTGTGCCATGCACAAGGTGAGCCCACCGTGATGATGACCTGGCGGGGGAATCAGGTTATGTCCACTCATTAGGTGGGCCACACTGGTACTTGGACAAGTTTCTTGACGACGAGGATTGCCTTGGACCTGGTCATTAGGGATAGACACGGTGACCTGACTCTTTAGGGCCTGTTTGGCCGGGTATTAGGAGGGATGGGATCGTGATACCCCAGGATATGCATGATAAGACAAACAGAACCAGTGAACTTGTCCCGGGATATAAGCAATCCCACGGATCTTAAAATAATCCACTGACATCACCATCATTACCTTAAAATTGATCCCATCCCTTGGTTGGACAGATTTGAAGGTAAAATCCCAAGATATACCAGAGTGCCAAACAGACCCAGTGAACTTGGATATATCAATCCCATGGATCTTAAACCAATCCACTGACACCACCATCATTACCTTAAAATCCATCCCATCCCTCCTAATCCCATGGGATTCGGCCGGCCAAACAGGCCCTTAGAGCCCACCTTATGCGTGTTTCGTCCATGCCATTCATTCAATTTACCTTTCATTATAGGGCATGAGCCAAAAAAAATAAATAAAGTGGATAAAAGTTTCACTAGGTTGTATCATTGGAAAGAGTGGAGATAATAATATTCATGGTTGAAAATTTCTTAGAGCTGACCATAATATTTATTTTGGAGCCTGGAACTGATACTGCCGCTATCAATACCTAGTTACATATGGATAATCTTATCAAGAAATTTATAAGGCCCACTATGGTATATATATGTTTCATCCACGCTTTCCATCCATTTTGATAGGATCATTGTAGGGTATGATCTCTAAAAGAGGCGGATTAAAGGTTTTAATGGACCACACCACAAATGCGGATTGAAATCTTATCTTTGAAAGTTTCTTAAGAGTGTATAGAAGTTTTGAATCAAGCTGATATTTATGTTTTCCCTTTATACATATCCGTGTGATCTTATGAATATAGGTTGGATGACAAATAAACATTACAACAGACACTAAGAAGTTTTTAAATAGTAGGAATTCAATCTCCACTGCTTTCTTGGCTTCTCGTGGTGTGGTCTACTCGAGCATTCAATCTGCATCATTTTTAGGCTCATGCCTTACAATAATCTGCCAAAATGGATGAATGGTGTGGATAAAACATATTCATCTTACCTCAGTTCTACCACGGCGGTGCCCAATCTACTCCTTTTAATTTCTAACTTGTTCATGAGCTCACCAACCTAGACTAAGAGAAAACACAAATATTAGCTTAATCCAAAACTTTAATGGAGTGGGCATTCAAACCTCATTATTCCTGTGGTGGTCCACTTGAGGTTTTGCTCTGCCTCTTTTGGGGTTCATGCCCTAAAACACATACATCATGGTGGGCCCGGCCTAAAGAGTCAGGTCAACAGGATCTTGATCCGCATCTGCTTCTTAAACATCCACTATTGCTGCACAAAGGGGAACCACCTGAAATGTGTGCATCATTTGAATGCGACCTTTGCAACATACTTCTTATTATTCAAATTCTAACGGCCATCCCATAAATAACTAACGGAATTCATTACCTCGTAGAATAAATAAATAAATAATGAGAAATGATCATACTCTACCTACAACGTTTTCATTTTCTTCTTACGTGTCACTTCATTGGAACATCAGACCTGTGGAAAGGGTGGACCACATCATGAGACAACGTCGAACCAAAATTGAAAGAATCCACTCGTTAGGTGGGCCACAGACGTGGAATCAGGCGAATCCACTCATTAGGTGGGTCCCTCCTCATCTTTCAATGGTGGATTTTGTGAGTGTCTAAAAAAATAAAATAAAAATATTTCAGCGGCATTGCCAACTGATGAATGTATACCACAATGGTGGGCCCCACAAGTTTTCTAATGATGTGTATCCCTCTCCAAACATTCCCTGTAGCGTGTGGTCCACCTGAGTTTTGGATCGGGATGATTTTTGGGTGGCAAGAAATACATGAACTATTTCACATGATGGACGGATTGGATGTCATGCAAATATTAAAGTAGGCCCCACACAACGCATTGAGGTTACCTGAAAAGCTTTCCAGTGGATCTGACCTAACTCCCCAAAAAACAGAAAAAACAAACGTAAGAAAGAAAGAGAAAACAAACCAGCAACCGGTTGCAGATGACCTGAACATGTCAGTCGTCTCACGTGCCAAATTATCACGTGTCTCCTGGTAGAGTTACATTCTTAGATATGATGAAAGAGGAGCTTTGCTAACCGCACACGCGTATGCAATAAAGCTCATGTACATACCCCATACACACTCACCTACGGCACATAGGTGCGAGATCCAATCCATCCATCAGGTTGGTCCCACCTTCTACATGATTACCCAAAAATAAATCTGGTCCGTTCAGCATCTAGGCCCCAATATTGGAAACACTTGCATGGGTTAGAAAACTTCAGCCAATATTTTCAGAGCCCCACGTTTTTTTTTTCACAAACTGTGGTCCACCTGAAGAGTGGATCAACCTGATTCTTTGGCTAACCCATCAATATAATGGTGCCTTTTTGACAGATGGATTGGATTCTAGACCTATCCTGCCAAGCTGGCACATGTGCAGCATGTACATGAGCTTTTTTTGATATATATATATATATATATATATAGAGAGAGAGAGAGAGAGAGAGAGAGAGAGAGAGAGAGAGAGAGAGAGAGAGAGAGAGAGGGGAATGCTCACTTGCGCACCTGTTCTTAATAGAGCTTATGAAAACTTTTTGAGAATTCATCACTCTAGATGTGAGCCCAAAATCTTCCCATGAGGTTGAGCTGTATGGCCCCTACTATGGTGTGTGTGTATGTATAACTTATTTATTTACCAAACTACCCATATGAGTATTTAGGCCATGTAAGCAATGGCTAATATCAGTTCAAATCAAAATTCAAAATTCACTAACAAGAGATCAAAAGAAAGGAAGAGAGGAGAAGAAGAAGACTAAAATTGAAGTTTGAGAAAACCCCATGCATTGCCATTGAAAAGCTTATGATTTCAAGGCAAGAAAAACATATGCTTTTGGTGATGCTCCTCCTCTCCACCATTCTCTCTTCCAATTCCTTGATTTTTCACATGTTCTTGGTTTTCTCCTTCTCCTTCAACACTATCATCACCATCATCACCCTCACCTTCCTCATACTCCTCTTCATTTCCAAACAGTTGCTTTCCAGCCCTAGCACTACTACCTTCATTGGCATTGTTATCACTCTCATTCTCCAACCTCATGGACACCATTTCTGAGAACTTGTAGCTCCGACACATGCCGTCGATCTCTTTTGCATTGAATTCCAGAGATAGGTTTTGCGCGTTCTCTTGATCTGTTTGAGGAGCAACGATGATCGCATCTAAGAGTTCTGAACTATCTATCTGCTGTTGTTGTTTGACAGTGGTAGGAAGGTTGGAAGATTTTGAATACAGCTGATGGAGTTGGTGGAAATAAGGGCAGGTTTTGGAATGTTGGGATCTTTTCTTTGCAGAGTCTTTGGTTTTTCTGAAGTATTTGTTGATGTTCTCCCATTTCTCCTTGCATCTCTTTGCATTTCTTTGATATCCCAAGGAAGCCATTGAAGAACTAACTTCTTCCCAAAGAGGCCCTTTCAAACCTGGTTCTTGGAATTTCGATTCCAAGCTGCTTCTGACCCGAATCAAGGCCTGAACTTCAGTTTTCGGCCATCTCCTTGTATTCGTCATGTTCATGTTGTTTTCACTGCTGTTCTTGTCATGGATGGTTTTTGGTTGTTCAATGATATTCTCTTCCTTGAATGATTCTTCCTGAAATTGAGAGTTGCATTGGAATTGATGGGTGTTTAGGAGATTAATGCTTTCGCCAGTGATTTTCTCCAAGAAGCTGACAATGGCGGCTTCTCGGCTAGCAGAGATCGCCCGTTCTTGGGTCCTGGCGATCGCCTCACAGCTCAATTTGGTGGTTTGCTCCTGCCGCCACGTCTCCTCTCGCTTCGTCCGCTCCTGATCTCTCTTCTCCATCACTTCCAAGAATTTCCGGTGCAGACTCTCTTGATGATCCATCACCTTCTTTACAAGGCTCTTGAAGAAAGTGGCAACTGAACCTAAGTGCTTTCTCTTCTTCTTTTTCCTGCTCTTCTGAAGCTTCTTTAGTGACGCTTCTTCTCCGTTAAACGTCTCCGATCCATGATCAATGCCACTGATAGGACCGCTAGGTGGGCCTGGTAGTACAGCTGCTGCAGGTGGGTTGTTGTCGCCGGTGAGAGCTGAGCCAGAACCCGTCTGGTTATTTACTCCTCCGCCGCCGCCTTGGGCGTAGATGGCTTCAAGCTCTCCAAATAGCACATAATTGCTGTCGCTGTTCTTGCCTTCTTCATTTTCATTGCATTTGTCGGATTTCTTGCTGAATTTGTTGGAGTTCTCCATCTTCTCTTTGCATCTCTTGTTGTTCTTGTTTATGTATTCCACATCTAAAGGCTTCCTGCAACAGTATCAAAGAGAAATAAGAGAGAAAGGGGTTAAAAAAAAACATAAGAAATGAGAGAGATTTCATGCAACTTAGTGGATTATATTGATAAAATGAAGAAAAATGAAAGAGGGAAGAAACAACAAAGAGCTTATTTCACGCATCTTTCATTGAATAACACAACCCATTATTATTTATTATTTATTTTATTTGAAAAATCTGGCAACCTTTTTACTGAAATAAAGTGACAGTTCTTTCTTTCTCTAAGAATCAAAGCAGAAAGCGAAAAGCTCCATTTGATTGATGACCAAATCAATAGGCAGAAGTAGTTCAATCAAAATCCTCGTTGCATTGCATTCATTCAAAGCCCCCAAAAAGGGAGGAGTAGAAAAATAGAGGAAAATAATCATTTGGTCGGATTTTATGCCTTTCTTCCTATTTTTTTTCTCCTACCCTTTTGAGATCTATCGCCATTGAAGGATCCAAACAGTCCTTTAAAAAAAAGCCCATTTCAGAAATGAGGAGATTTTTAATTATTTTTATTTTTTGCTTACCAGAAAGGTTCTTTAATGGAGGAGTCTTCTTCCCTCTGCTGCTGCCATGGATGAACAGCCACCGTCGTCCGACTATCAGACGCGTCTTCTCTTCCGATTGGATCATCGTCGTTTAAGGTCTCCTGTCTGCTGCTGTTCTCATTTGCTGCTGCTGCCAACTTGAAATTTGCAGCAATGAAAGAAAAGCCGCCACCGCCGTTGCTGGCAATGAATCGAGAAGGCGAGTTTGAGTTCTCCGGGCCGGAGTCGATGTCCAGACCCAGCTGCTGGTGCAGTCTCCTCTGCTGCTGCTGTTGTTGAAAGACCTGAAACTGGTGCTGCTGCTGCTGCTGCTGTTGAAAGAACTGTTGAGTTATTGGGATGGATTGAAGATGGTGAAATCTCTGCTGCTGCTGCTGCTGTTGTTGCTGATGTTGTAAGAGAGAAGAAAAAGAGCCATCCACCATGAATTGTTGAATCTTAGGAACTCCATAACCAGACTGCATCTTTCCTCTCTCTAAAGATCTTTTTATTTGATGGGTCTTTCTTGAATCAAACCATCATCTTGAGTTTTGAATGGAAAACCCCATCTTATTAGAATCCTGCTAAAAACAGAAACATGGAAGGTTTCAAGCTGCTGAAACAGACATCTGTTGGGAAGACAGAAACAGTACTACTCTCTCTCTCTCTCTCTCTCTCTCTCTCTCTCTCTATGTCTTCCCTTCTTCCTTGCTTAAAACCCGAGAAACCAAGAGCTTGTGTCTGTTGCGACAGATGAAGAAAGATAGGGAAAGCCGGAAAAGCAAGAACAGTACTGCAACTAGGGTTTCTCTCTCTCCCTCAATAGAGGAAGGTATTGCACTCGCTCGAGTGTACTTTTTTGAATGTGCCTCGCAACACATGTGAAAAACCAGCCACACGTGTTTAACATCGGAGTCGATCATCAGAAAATTAATACTTTTTATATGACATTTGTACATCTAAGGAGGGAAATATGAGAATCAGTGGGCCAGATCTTTATAAAATAAATTAACGGTTGTGAACAATTTAACATTGATTCGAATGGTATGTACGTCTGTGGTCCACCTTATGATGATCTTCTTTGACTGAACATAGTCGTGTAGAATTTGGACGGTGAGATCGGATGTGGTGCGGGTTCGATGTTTTGCACATGTGGGTTGTTTTCACGTGTAGGGCGAGTGCACTTTCGAAGTCCGATGAGAATACTACACGAGAGAGAAATAAGAGAGTTATCGTGTGACGTCAGCTAAATCTAAAATGAGTTCGTTTTGCGTCTGTCGCGACTCAGAAACCAGCGTTTTGCGCAACCTACTGGGACCCACACATGGTCAGATGTTACTATTATTTCAAATGGTAATATTTTCTTTCATATGAAAATAACTGATTTTCATACAATAATTCTTAATTGATTATCTTATCTTTTGATTTTTAGAGTTTAATTCCATATTTTCAATGGTTTAAATTCATCTACGAATGGTGTTGATCAAAATAAATCGTTCATAAAATATTTAATAATATGTTTTTAAAAATGCGAATGGTTCCGATCATGCGAATACTCAGTTTGTGGGACCTGGTGATCTGCGAAACACAGAGAATCTTAGTCGCGATAGAGGTAAACGAACTTAATTACCTTTTCAAGGAAAGAATACGTGCACTCATGTGCATTTTGATAGTACACTCGCAGAAAAATACGGAAATAAAGAATAAGCATGATAGATCAGAACCGCTAATCACGTCAACCACAAAGTGGACATGTTTTTTCTAAAAATTATGTGGATGATAAGATTATCTATGCCATTCATGTAAAAATAAATGAACGGTTGAGATGAATCGTACAACAATCCAAATTTCACGTACCAGTCACATCCGACTTTCTATTTATTTTATTTTTGTCTTTACATGGAATCTATACTATACTCTGCTGATGGATGGACAAGATGGTCTGATCCTGTCCTCTTTTAGGCGAGTGTACTTTCAAGGTGCTCTCGATGCACGCACGAGAGTTAGAATATCTACTCCTTTTAATTGTTTTATTTTATTTTGAAATATTGTTTTATTTTAATACGAGTTAGCTTTGCCTCTGACGCGACAAAACGTCCAGCGTTTGTCGCTATCCGTCTGACCCACATGCTGATATGGTCCGATGATCTGAACCGTACGTATTCTCGTTACTAATATAGATAAGCTATTTTCTCATAACCACGCTTCATTGATGATGCTAACCTTCAAATTTTAGAGTTGCATGCGAGCCATTGAAAATTTCCATTCCTTTGTTCAAAATTGATGGCGACGGTCACAATCATCCGTTCAGGTTATAAGTTTCTTAAGTGGCCCATGAAGATACCACAACATGGATGATTATGATCATCTGATGAATCAACATGTGGGCCCCATTGGTTGGCCACAGACGCTGGATCCTGAGCAAAAACGAACACTTTTAACAATAACAGGGCCCATGCTTCAATATTCTGAACCGTTGATACTGCAGATGCCACAGGAACCAGTTAAAAAAAATAATAATCCACAGATTGAAAGATCCTGACCATTGAATCAGCGACATTTTTTTTAAAGATTATGGACCATTGATATATTGTCTTTCATGACCGTCTATTTTCTGGCAACATACGAGAATGTCAAGATTTTCCCATTTGAGAGGTTTTTTGACATATGCACCATCCAGAGTAGGTCCATCGTACCAACGGTTTGGATAACTGAGCCATGGGTCCCACTTGTCCATCTTACACGGTAGATGTTCTCTAGCAGAGAATACACAAATGCCTCCACATTCTACAATATTGCCACACGTGAAGATATCTTCTTCAAGTTTGGCTCAGTGATCCAAACCGTTAATTTTTTAGGCTCCTCTCTGGATCACCGTAAACTAAAAAATTCAGACGGATTAGTGAATCCGGACCGTAGAATTTTTGGCCTCCCTGTCACTGTGTATTCAACTAATAATCTATTTACTGACAAACAAATTCAACGATTAGGATTTTCCCACGTGGGAGATTCTAGTAAATGGGTCATCCACAAAAGGGGCCCATGATATCGATATTTTGATCGATGAATCATTGATGTCACTTGTCCAAACTGAAACAAGCGTTGTATGTATGGGACTGGATCCAGAGCCTTCGGATGCATTGGAGATAGCGTGCCCTGGCTTACACGTGTTCTAGATCGAAACCATGCAATTGATAGGTCAAAAAATAAATGGGCTATCATTAAAAAATCAACGGTTGAATTGAGTTGCATTTGAGCACTTTGATAATCCAATCAGTTGTTGGAACCGTCCATCTAATCCATTTTTCATGGGCCACGGTGCAAATCTCACTGATCAGACAAGGAACAAAATCAATTCAGGATGGGCCATGGTGCAAATCTCACCTTTTATTATATCACACAGTTGTCTATTAATTTCTATGGTATTCAACCCAACTGGTGGATTCCAACTAATTTTTTCCACATGTATTTCTCACGGTGGGCAACCCCTTTTTTTGTTTTGGGTTTGCCCCCCCCCCCCCCCCCCCCGGGATCGATACCAAGACCTCAGGTGTTGAAACGAGGTATCTCCATTCAGTCTACCACTATGGATCTGGGTGTTCATGGTAGGCAACCTATTAGAATGACCAACTTCTCACACGCATAACATGTTAGATCTTATCTATTGGTTGAACAGTGACTTGATGTTAACCTACTTATTTTTTAAAGGCTATTTTTAAACACTTAGGGTTGTTTGTAATTCACTAATTACCATGGTAATAATGTAAGAGAAATGTGTAATGATTAAAAAATATATTTCCCCTAACAATGTCCTATATTTGATCGCCCATTCACATATATGATTTTTCAGCAATAAAATGAATATTTTTTACATTAGTTTAATATCAAATCATGATCAAAGTATATTGATATTGTTATTTGGATTTGGAAATTTTACAACGATGTTATGAAAAAGTTCAATGATTATAAATTCCTCTACTTGCTTCTTACTACCTTTGCAATTGACTAATGGTTTTTCTAATTGGCATGGGGTAACAAAATCATAACGATGGCACACTTCTTTGCACTTTACATGTACACATCGTGTCATAGAGTGATCACTCCCTCTTGACCTTATGTGAATCGGTACGAGTAGTCTAAAATAAGCCTGCGTGTGAGGAGTCCGATATGAGCCTTGGCTTAATAAATTACAGAGAACGGTTATATTATTAATCCGAAACAGTCAACCATTTTTTAGAACGGCTAGCAACCTTAAAAGTCACAATGATCCAAAAACAGATGCGATTGCCTGCCACCTCAGACAACAGGAAGTTCCTGCTGTCTGAAGCTAGGTGGGGCCTACTGTGATAAACAGTCTATTACAAAACTTCTGTGGTCCCGCATATATTTCGACGGTGGGAGTTTAATCCCCACTGTTTCCTGTTTTGTGTCCCATTTGAGTTTTGGATCCGCCTCATTTTTAGTCTCATATCCTAACATTAGCTAGCAAAATGGATGGATGGGATGGATTTCTCACAAAAAAAAAAAACATTGTGGGCCCTAAATAGCTTCTGACCGCAAGAACTTCACATCATTGGAGGCAATCCGCTTCCCGTACATTCTGCAGGACATGGATCGGTGGATCCTCCAACTACTTTTTTATTTTTTTGCAGGAATGCAGAGTTGGCTGAATCAAAATGCACGGTCCAGATCATTTAACTGGATTACCACGGTTCCAATGCATTTTAATACTACCCGTTTGTTCTCTGAGAAGTCATATGATGCTCTGACACCTCACGAAGTTCATACCAGGCACCCAAGAAGTGTACACGTGACATACATTAAACAGATTAAAACCAACCAAGTTATGTGTTGATTAAGCAATTTTAACCTCTGATTTTTAGACACACGTATGTTGAAATCCAACCATAGGATACTTTTCATTTTTGACCGTCAAATAAATGTCCACCAATCCTACAGTCTAATAATCAAATAATCTTAAAATTTTGTTCATGATACATCTAAGTTAGGATTCATACTGTGGACAGTTTAGTTTGTATTGATGTAATGAAATATATTCAATTTTTTCGTAATTTTATCTTAAGTAGTTTGTCTTCTCAAATAATTTTGGAAAATTATCAAGAATGATAATAGCTTTTGAGAAAGAAGGATACAAGAAAAATATATTAAATAGAGGAAATTTTGATTATTATGTCGGCCTTCTAACTTAGCATAGTATATTTAATGTTTGTCCCATTGTAAAATGACACATTACATTCTTAACTGGCAAGTATAATCTTACTAATTTTTTGCATGACCCTTGGCTTGGTTGTAGTAGTCTTGTCGATGAGTTTGATAATTGTGGCTTTTTTTAAAAAAAAAAAAAATATTTGAAATAGAAATAAATATTAAAGTGAGTGCCTTCATTCATAATAATTGAGTAGTGTGCCTTACCTTAATTGATAATGAAATTGTCTAGATCTTTTGCCCCTAATGCCACCTTTCTCTTTGACCAGTAAAGCCATACGACCGAAATTTCTCAATGTTCTTTGGGCTGACCTTGTTTGGTTTAAAGGAAGTATTTTCAAACATTCTTTGATTGCATGGATATATATATATATATATATATATATATATATATATATAATAGAGAGAGAGAGAGAGAGAGAGAGAGAGAGAGAGAGAGAGAGAGAGAGAGAGAGAGTCATGCATGATATGACAATCGGTAGTTATGCACGAACTGATCAAAACCAACCAAGTTGTGGAACACACTGTTGATAAGTCAACAGTCCCAAAATCAGACTGGTTGAATGATCCTAACCTCTGATTAGTGGACACTTGATTGTTGAAGTAGGATCATAGGATATTTTTAGCCGTCCAATAAATGTCCGCATATCATGAGGTTCTGCTTCATGTGGACCGTTCAGATTTGCGAGAATCATCATATATGATGAGTTCTCAAAAAAGTTCGTATGTAGTACGTATGAACTGGTCCATAGGTGAGTGTTTCCGCGAGCGCACGCGCGCACACACACACATATATATATATATATATATATATATATATATACTGAAAAGGTGGGAGCACACGACCTCAAACTAAAATATAATGATAGGAAGACTAGATTCAAAATTACTAACAATGGCTCTCGCTCATGTACCAATGCATTCTCGAGATAAACATTTAGGGCCTATTTGGCTGGACCGATACCACGGTATTAGGATGGATGGGATCGCGATATCCCGGGATCCAGCGAACTTGTCCCGGGATATAAGCAATCCCATGGATCTTAAAACAATGCACTGACATCACCATCATTACCTTAAAATTGATCCCATCCCTTGGTTGGATGGATTGGAAAGTAAAATCCCGGGATATGCCGGGCATGCCAAATAGACCCAATGAACTTGTCCCGGGATATAGCAATCCCATGGATCTTAAACCAATCTACTAACACCACCATCATTACCTTAAAATTCATCCCATCCCTCCTAATCCCATGGGATTCGCCCGGCCAAACAGGCCCTTACCTTTTTATTTCTTTGACTATCCTTACTCATCGTATTAAATTCTGGAATAGATTCATTAAAAGATGTGTGCTCCTTTTACACTAGGTCTTTCCTTACTATTATGTGTTTGAGCTTTTATGGAAAATTTAAGGGATTTTATTTCTTCTTTACTAGGCAAGCTTTATTTTTTGGTCCTTATATGATATATTTGGAGGGAACGGAATAACTGTAATTTTAAAACAAATCACTCACAAAGGAAATAACTCTTAAGCTTATTTAAAGGAGGTAAAGGGCAATATTTGTCTTTGATTCTTCCATTGCACAATCCACATTTGGGTATATCTCGACCACTTGGGACCTTCCAACTTTTTATTTCACGATTTACAGGCCTGTCCTATACCATGTGGATAGAGTAAGACCTAGAAAGATGTTTGAACTCTCTCCTGCATTGAAATAAACCCTTCTAAAATTGGGCTTATTTGCTTCTCCCCTTCCTCCAAAATGACATGTAGTGCTATTTCTAAGACAACCACTCAAGGGCTTGGAGATAAATGCTTGTGTTTGTGTTCTTTTAGTCTTGATAGGTTCGGCTTTGCTGATATCAGGACTTTGCAATCAAAATTCATATTGAGGAGTTGCAGACTTTGATATCTTGCCCTGAAAAATCTTTATACCCTATGCGGTTTCACGCAAAATTGGCTCATCTTCATTTAAACCATCTTGAAAGTCAAGCTTGAATGACTAGTAAGAGGAATCAAGCTCTTATATCTAGGTTGTCTAGTGTGCCTAATAGCTATATTCCTTGAATTTTACCTTTCACTGAGTTCATTAACTCATCTCTACTTAATCTATGTTTTTAATTCCCCGCATCACCCTTTCCTTACTAGCCTCTTAGTTTTAGTGTTCTCTTACTCTAATTTGAAATTTCTAACATTTTACTCCCTGCCTATGGTGTGGGATCTTGTTTTAATCCTCAGCCTGAGATGCAGGCTCTATTTTTTTCCTAGCTTAGGATGTGGTTTTTCTTTTATTTTATTTTTATTTTTCTTTCCTAGCTCAAGGTGTAAGTTTTCTTCTTATAATTTTTAGGCTACTAGCACTTTGGGATTAATTAATTTTACTTATATTAAAAAAAACTCATTGAGTACCAGTGCATTATTATCACAACTCCACCAGAGTATCAAGATTTTCTCCTCCTTTTATGAGTTTTAATGAATTTTGCCGAAGAGAATGGATGATTGTACGCTCCATTGCATCCTACAAATTAGTAAATTACAAGTAGGGCTGTTAACAGGCCCGAACCCGACCTGTTTACACCCTTGTTTACAAGACCCTCCATTGCACGAGAAATTACATGTATCTCGCAGGCAATATACCGGGAGATGAGATGAACGGGAGAAATATTTGATAACCGAGCGGAGACTTGGAAATCCACCAGCTGGATTGGATTTTACACGTGTATTCACCACACACGTGGCGTGAGATCATGTGAAGAATTTGGATCCGGTACTTAGATTGGCCAGTCAGATCGTCTGGTGTGCATCGTGTGCGAATAGAATAATCTTGATCGTTGGTAACTTCTCTTATCTGTTCATTTTTTATATACCCACTTGATGAACGTATCAGCTTGATTTTTGAGAAATGATGTCTGCACGCTTGGAATCGCCTCCAGATCGGCTCCGATCCTGCACAGGGGGGGCTAGTTTGCACGTGTGAAGTTAATACGTTTTGAGGTGCTATGCAGCCACTTCACTAGCTCCAAACCTGGCCAATTGCATGGAATTAGTGGGAGACGGATTGGCTGCTCCCCCTGCCACCAGCCAATGGCTCGTGGTCGATGCTATGTGAGCCCTACCATGATGTATATTTTTCATCCATGCCATCCATCTAATTTTATAGATCATTTTATGATACGAGACCAAAAATGAGATATATCCCAATCTTAAGTGGACCACATTACAGGAAACAATGTTGAATGAACAACTACCATTGAAAACTTTTTAGGGGACATAAAAGTTTTGGATCAATCTGATCTTTGTTTTTTGCCTTCATCTGGTCCGTATGACCTAAAAAACAGATTGGATGTCAAATAAACAGTACAGTTGCCCTCAGGAGGATTTTAACAGTGGATATCCAATCATTATTGTTTTCTTGTGATGTGGTCCACCTGAGATTTATATACCTCCCATTTTTGGGAACAAGCCTGAAATGATCTTTAAAAATGGATAAACAGAATGGATGAAACACATACATCATGGTGGGGCCCATAGAGCCTCCACCACCCGCCATCGGGCTGGTGGCCGGGGGAGTAGCCAATCCGTCTTCGATTTAGTGTGAATTAGAGATTTTTTTTTATCAGGTTATGTTTGATTGCACCAAATATCCATATTTCTTGATTATGATGAAAATTTTTATGATATTTTACAAAATTTGGTGCAACCAAACACACTTGGGGCCTTATTCAGGTTTCTAATTCTTATGAAATACAAAGTACACAAGTCATCGCTATTATTTTCGGGTGTTTGTTTAAACATGAGTTATGATTAGAAGATCGGGTGTCAAATGCATTTATTAAGCAGGTAAATCATATGATAATCCTTATATTTTCATATTATAAAACTATCATATGTGAAACAAATAATGTAGTAAAATCATCATTATATTTAAATGTATCACATAATTACAAAAATAAATAATCATCGTCCATTTATAACCATTTGCGGTTATAATTGGAAAACCAACGGGCTGATGGTGACCAAAAGAACACTCCACCTCACGTTACTGAGAAGATGGCACGTACAACTCACATGGAGAGATGGATAGAGGTGTCTCATTGGTTTAAGAGGCCAGTGACCCATCACTACTTTTGTCAGTTTTGTGGCCTATTCAACTTTTATATCTGCTTTATTTTTAAACTAATGTCCTAACATAACATGTAAAAGTGCAATACATGTACAAGATAGATATTATTTATGATGGTAGGTACCATACAACCTTTATTACACATATTCCGTGATGCTCCGGGACGGAAGCTTTGAGACTCAAAGATGAGGAGATAAGAAAAGCCAACAAAAATGATAATTGAAATGATAAAAATATCCTTAATAACTTAATCAAGCATGCATCACATTTTTCAAAAGTTCACATCTCTTCTCGTGACTAATTGTACGGGTTAAATTAGCCAAAGGGTGGAGTAGATATTTTAAGGAG
This sequence comes from Magnolia sinica, assembly GCF_029962835.1. Classification (NCBI taxonomy): domain Eukaryota; kingdom Viridiplantae; phylum Streptophyta; class Magnoliopsida; order Magnoliales; family Magnoliaceae; genus Magnolia; species Magnolia sinica. The sequence goes on from NC_080578.1 coordinate 94,205,456, forward strand.
TATTATCTTTTTATGATGATTAATTCCCAGTAAGCAAAATTTGCCATCATGTCTAAGTAATTCCCATCATTTGTTTGCTGCAATGCATGTAACCCATCCAATGTTTACATAGCATAAATGTATGCCTATCTAGAAAATCCAAATTGTGGGCCCCACTGTGGATGGATCATGGCTCCAAAATTTTGTTGACCAGACTGTCCTAACAAACTCATTGGCGGAGATCAAATGAAAAGGAAAGTTGTTCAAACTCAACTGCCGAAATTAGATGGCTAAGATGATCTGATTAGTGTAGAATTTTAGAATATTCTCAATCCATAATTAGAGTTGGGCATTGAGTCGAGTGGGACTAAGTTAGGCTTGATTTGACTTGATTCAATTTTAAAATAAGCCCGACCCAAACTCAATTTGACTTGGTACGAGTTCAGCATGCCTGACCCGATCCAAGTCTAGGTCTGGCCTGAACTAAGTCGGATTGAGTCTGACTCGGTCACAAGCACCGAGTCGGGTCGGGCGCGATAGGTATCCACGGGCTGAAATCACAACTCAAAACCTAGATTCATTTGCATAAATTGTAGCCTCTCCATCGGCTACATGACATCTCAGATCTAAAATGTCATATCTAAGTTTCTTTTTAATATATATGTAGGGGTCCAGTTTTGGATTGAGTTGAGTCAATATCGAGTTGAATTTTGAGTCGAATGAAGTCGAGTGACTGGGTGCATTACCTTAAAATTCATCCCATCCCTCCTAATCCCATGGGATTCGCCCGGCCAAACAGGCCCTTACCTTTTTATTTCTTTGACTATCCTTACTCATCGTATTAAATTCTGGAATAGATTCATTAAAAGATGTGTGCTCCTTTTACACTAGGTCTTTCCTTACTATTATGTGTTTGAGCTTTTATGGAAAATTTAAGGGATTTTATTTCTTCTTTACTAGGCAAGCTTTATTTTTTGGTCCTTATATGATATATTTGGAGGGAACGGAATAACTGTAATTTTAAAACAAATCACTCACAAAGGAAATAACTCTTAAGCTTATTTAAAGGAGGTAAAGGGCAAAATTTGTCTTTGATTCTTCCATTGCACAATCCACATTTGGGTATATCTCGACCACTTGGGACCTTCCAACTTTTTATTTCACGATTTACAGGCCTGTCCTATACCATGTGGATAGAGTAAGACCTAGAAAGATGTTTGAACTCTCTCCTGCATTGAAATAAACCCTTCTAAAATTGGGCTTATTTGCTTCTCCCCTTCCTCCAAAATGACATGTAGTGCTATTTCTAAGACAACCACTCAAGGGCTTGGAGATAAATGCTTGTGTTTGTGTTCTTTTAGTCTTGATAGGTTCGGCTTTGCTGATATCAGGACTTTGCAATCAAAATTCATATTGAGGAGTTGCAGACTTTGATATCTTGCCCTGAAAAATCTTTATACCCTATGCGGTTTCACGCAAAATTGGCTCATCTTCATTTAAACCATCTTGAAAGTCAAGCTTGAATGACTAGTAAGAGGAATCAAGCTCTTATATCTAGGTTGTCTAGTGTGCCTAATAGCTATATTCCTTGAATTTTACCTTTCACTGAGTTCATTAACTCATCTCTACTTAATCTATGTTTTTAATTCCCCGCATCACCCTTTCCTTACTAGCCTCTTAGTTTTAGTGTTCTCTTACTCTAATTTGAAATTTCTAACATTTTACTCCCTGCCTATGGTGTGGGATCTTGTTTTAATCCTCAGCCTGAGATGCAGGCTCTATTTTTTTCCTAGCTTAGGATGTGGTTTTTCTTTTATTTTATTTTTATTTTTCTTTCCTAGCTCAAGGTGTAAGTTTTCTTCTTATAATTTTTAGGCTACTAGCACTTTGGGATTAATTAATTTTACTTATATTAAAAAAAACTCATTGAGTACCAGTGCATTATTATCACAACTCCACCAGAGTATCAAGATTTTCTCCTCCTTTTATGAGTTTTAATGAATTTTGCCGAAGAGAATGGATAATTGTACACTCCATTGCATCCTACAAATTAGTAAATTACAAGTAGGGCTGTTAACAGGCCCGAACCCGACCCGTTTACATCCTTGTTTACAAGACCCTCCATTGCACGAGAAAATTACATGCATCTTGCAGGCAATATACCGGGAGATGAGATGAACGGGAGAAATATTTGATAACCGAGCGGAGACTTGGAAATCCACCAGCTGGATTGGATTTTACACGTGTATTCACCACACACGTGGCGTGAGATCATGTGAAGAATTTGGATCCGGTACTTAGATTGGCCAGTCAGATCGTCTGGTGTGTATCATGTGCGAATAGAATAATCTTGATCGTTGGTAACTTCTCTTATCTGTTCATTTTTTATATACCCACTTGATGAACGTATCAGCTTGATTTTTGAGAAATGATGTCTGCACGCTTGGAATCGCCTCGAGATCGGCTCCGATCCTGCACAGGGGGGGCTAGTTTGCACGTGTGAAGTTAATACGTTTTGAGGTGCTATGCAGCCACTTCACTAGCTCCAAACCTGGCCAATTGCATGGAATTAGTGGGAGACGGATTGGCTGCTCACCCTGCCACCAGCCAATGGCTGGTGGTCGATGCTATGTGAGCCCTACCATGATGTATATTTTTCATCCATGCCGTCCATCTAATTTTATAGATCATTTTATGATATGAGATCAGAAATGAGATATATCCCAATCTTAAGTGGACCACTTTATAGGAAACAATGTTGAATGAACGCCTACCATTGAAAACTTTTTAGGGGACAAAAGTTTTGGATCAATCTGAGTTTAGCCTCGGAGGTGGTCCTACCAACGAAACAACCTTCGCTCTCCTGCATGTTCCAGACCAACCCAAGGGTAGGAATAATGATTTATAGCATGCTAACTATCAATTTAACATCAAGCATATTCAACACCATGTTCTCATGTTGCTCAACATACAATTCAAATTTCTCTAGCAAGCAAACTATTAATATCATGAATAAGGTGTATGTGTGTGGTATGGGTTGGTGAGGAAGTTAAGCACTTCCTATACTTCAAGGGATCAATTACACAAGAACAATGAATCAACACGCTAAGAAGCAATACATATGAGAGAAAAGGAAATCAAACAAACATGGGCATGTAATCATCCATACACTAGATCATGAGAGGTAAGATTTAACATCAAGGAGAACTAAACATGTCATTCCATACAATCCAACAACATACCATTTCTAGGTTCCTCTAGATTCTTCCATACAACATACCAAGCAAATAAAATCACTAAACTCCAACTATAATTGGTGCTAGGCCACCTAAGGATAATAGTCCGCACCTATGGATCGTTGGAGGCTTGAAAAATGACCTAGGAATGAGGGCTTTTGGGGTCGGACGGCGGGAATCCCTAAAGCAACCATTCACATATTAGAGTTTCAAGCAAATCCTTCCTCAACTCAAGGTTTTCAAGAAAAGGGATAAGGGCTTTTACCTAGACGATCAACGGAGCGAATGTGTGGTTGTGGTGGAGGGTTCTTCCTTGAAGAAGAGGTAGGGAGGTGCAAGATTGAACTCCTTGGTCCCACCTTGCCTACGGTCCACCTTCACTCTCACCTTCACTCTCTTCTTCCTCTCTTCCTTCTCCTTTTTCTCTCCTCTATCCCTTTGTTCCCTAGGGTAAATTCGTATGGGAGAGGGAGTGCCCCAAATAAGGCCTTTATATAGTGCCAAATTGGAGCAAATGGCCCCAAGTGCTAGGTTTTTACTATATTAGACCTATGAGAGGGTCTTTCTAAGCTCTAGGGCCCACTATGGGGTGTACAAGTCAATATACACCGTAGGATAGCTAGCCCTAATGATGATCTACGTATGGATATGATCGGCCCACCATTTAGATGCGCCGATCGACAGATATGATAAGAAGTCTGCTCAATCGGTCACCGATAGTCGATCGGGCCGCGGCTATACGGATATGAGCAGAAAATATCCTTACTCCATGGGTAAAAGTTTGGTCGCAAACAGACGGTCCGAAATCCTTAACTGCGTAAGAGTGGATGACTCAATTCACTTAAGTTCCAACTCCTTCCTTTAGGGTATTTGTACTTCTCATGCACTCGTCCTTCACCTCAAGTTGACCGATTCTGGACCGTACCAGGTCCGATTCCCGCGATGGACGTCAAGCCCAATGAGACGGACATTATTCTATAGTTTTGGAACTAGTGGCTCACCAACGAGTGGTGTAGAGCTTGTTTAGAAAATTGGAGCATTTCTGGTGCCCTCCGGCCATGAAACTTATAGGATAGGTGCTTCATGGCTCGTTAAAGGGCCATGCAAAATTTGGGGTCGATCGGATATGGGGTTTGGTCGCAGGGGTCTGATTCGCGTAACGGTCACCGTTTCACGATCGGGTCCTAGATTTTTGTGGCGGGTGTAGAAAAATACATTAGACCCTTATCGTAAATTATGAAGAAATCGGACGGCTGAAATGTCTTACATTTTTTATTTACACGTGCCCGATTCCAATTTTGGCATTGGTGGGCCGCATCTGGCAAGTGCCCACTTCTGGGTGTCCAGCCGGTCCGTGGTTCGCGATGGTCCCCGAGCCCAGTGAGATCTATGGCTCCCTAAATTTTTATAATTTTGACCTTCTCATGTCGCGATATAGCCCGCACGGGCCTAGTTGTAAACAGCCATCTAGCTTGGAGGCCCGCACCAGGTTATAGGCTCGTCTAGTCTATTCAATTGGGCTAATCTTGGTCTAATTTATTTGTAATACCTCACTACGAGTGGCTTAAACGAACGGTCATGTGGTAAATCCTACGTGGACGCCCTAGGACACTGTTTTGGTTGGGTGGGACGTTACACTACACCTGATATTCAGGTGATTGGGCGGATGTAGTGGCTTCCTACGGCTGATTAATCGGACTGGTGCGGTTCGTTACTAGTTCCACCCGTGTTTAAACTATCATTGAGTGCTAATGGTCATTAAGTGATGTTATAAGTTAATTAAATAAAATTAAAAATAAAAATTGATGGATTTTTGGAAATCCAAAACAGTAAAAATCAAGGATGTTACATGTAGTGTCGGCTATTACGGAAGGGAAATGGATTGGCTACTCCCCCTACCACCAGCCATTGGCTGGTGGTCGGTGCTCTATGGGCCCCACCATGATGTATGTGTTTCACCCATGTAGTCCATCTATTTTTATAGATCATTTTCTAGTATGAAATAAAACTAGGCATATCTCAATCTCAAGTGGACCACATAACAAGAAACAATGTTGAATGAACGTTGACCATTAAAAATGTTTTGGGGGCCATAAAAGTTTTGGATCAAGCTGATATTTATTTTTTCCCTTCATCTGGGTCTTTATGACCTAATCAACAGATTGGATGTCAAATAAACAGTACAGTGGGCCTTAGGAGGATTTTAATTATGGATATCCAATCATTATTGTTTTCCCGTGGTGTGGTCCACCTAAGATTTATATCCTTATAATTTTTTGTATAAATCCCTAAAGTGATCTGTAAAAATGGGTGAACGGAATAGATGAAACACATGCATCATGGTGGGTCCTACATAGCACCGACCACCAGCCACGAGGCTGGTGTCATGGGGAGTACCCAATCCATCTCCTTACGGAAGGAATTTGAATTTTTGTACATAAGAGCTGCAAAAGAGGATATTTTGGCAAGAGTGGATTAGGTGAGACCCCTAGCTCACCCAAGACCATGTGACCCTTACCGTGGGATTACAGCTTGATGTATGTATTATGTATCCACGCCGTCCATCCGTTTTTCCATATCATTTTAGAACATTTTCCCAAAAATGAAGCAAAGCCAATTATTAGGTGAAGCATACCATAGAAAACAATGTTGATTGACTAATGGGCCACAAAAGTTTCAGATCAACCTATTATTTGTTTTTTCCCTTCATCCAGGCTTATGTGACCTTATCAACAGATCGGATGGTAAATAAACACTACGGAAACATTAAGGTAAGCCCTAAGAAGTTTTTAATGGTAGGATGGTCAATCATCACTGTTTCTTATGGTGTGGTCCACCTCATAATTATATATGATTCAATTTTGAGATTATGCCATTAAATGATATGGAAAAATGGTTGAACGAGTGGATAGATAATATATAAATCAAGGTGGGCCCCACGGCAAGGGCCCACCGTATTAGGTGACGTCAGAGTCTCACCTAATCCGCTCTCTAATTTGGCAAGTCGACAATCAAGGTATAAAGCAGTCGTCTGATACTCCGCAGCTAATACGGTGAGACTCTAACGTCAGAGTCTCACCATATTGAAACTATGCATGTATTTTGTCTACGCTGTTCATCTACCTTTCCAGCTCATTTGAAACTATGCATGTATTTTGTCTATGCTGTTCATCTACCTTTCCAGCTCATTTTATGCCATGAACTAAAAACTAAAGTAAATCCAAATCTCAAGTGGACCCCACCACAGAGACTGTGGTGATTCAACGCCTATCATTAAAAACTTCCTAGAGCTTGCTATAATGTTCATTTGTCATCCCTATTTTAATTAGGTCACACAGACTTAGATGAAAGAAAACATAAACACCCGCTTAATTCAAAACTTTTGTGACTCCTAAGAAGTTTTTAACGACCAACATTCAGTCACCACTGTTTCTTATGGTGTGGTCCACATGATAATTGGATCTACCCCATTTTTTATATCATGCCATCAAATAGATAAATGAAAGGATGATGTGAATGAAATAAATACATCATGGTGGGGCCTACATAGCACTGACCAGTACCAAGTATACTGGGAGGAGGGTACATGAGGAGTCACTATGGAATCCCAGTCCTATACAGGGCCTTAGGACTTGAACAGGTGGGGATACATTAATTAAACTAAAACCAACCAAATAGTGGAGCCCACATTTCTAACTCACATTCACTAACTTTGAGTCATTCATGGTTACACTTGTCTGCTAAAATAGCTTGAAGGATTTTTATTTTTTCATATCTAACTGCCCAATAAAAATTCATCAAGCCAATAGTTAGACAAATAAATAATTCTAATTTTATAGTTCACAAGACATATATTGAGGTGTTAGAAAAAATAATACCCACGCACAATCAATATAAGTAAACCAATGCTAAAAGAAAAGAGTTAAATTGAAAAATAAAAAATAAGTGACAGAGAGATTTACGTGATTCGACATTTAGATAATAATATATAGTTTAATATATATATCTTATGAAAATAATAAAAATAAATAATATAAATTTTACTTCTTTCTTTCTCTTGTAATTTTATTATACAAAAAAATTATCATAAAAAAATCACTGAAAAAATTTATACTTATACTCCACATAAGTACTTCTTTTATAGACATTCACTCATAGGGGAGGGATTAGTCAAAGCCCGGTAAAGTAGGGCGGCGTTATGTACATAACTCACTTTATCTGTAGGACCGTAGTTTGGATAGCTTAATTTGGATTGCTTGAATGCCACACATGCCACTTTGAAATGCTTGCATATCATCCTCACACTTTGTCAGAGTATCAATGTTTTTTCTTTTTCCCAAGAATATGACATAGATAAAATAAAGGTACACCTGATCAGCTTATTTTAAGTAATATACTTCATCATCCTATGTAAATACCACATTTTACAATGAATAAATTAGTGGTGGTATGCACGTGCATTGCACTTGAGGAAGTCATAATAATATATGGTGAGGAATGAGAACATATGCAGATAGAGATTATGGTGTTTTAGTTATTTATTTATTTATTTTTATTTTTATTTATAGAGAAACGATCAGGAGCTTTCAAATCTAGGACAGCCAATAGACCAATCTAGGCTGTCCATTGCGTCCAAAACACATTTGATGAGCTACCACATCGAAATCACAGAGATCTGACCAATCAAATCATCCAACAATATCCCATAGAATGGATGGTGAGGATCATTTATGAAAAAATAAAAGTCCAATCAATAATTTGAGCCATTATGGTTCTGAAAAATCACTTTTGTTTGACAATCCTAAAATGACCGTTAAATAGAAAGCGAGCTTATGGATGGTCAGATCATTCAATCAATATGATCTTCACAATCCAGCTCTTGGAAGGTTTAATAGATCTAATGGACCGTCCAGATCGTTCGATCAGACTTTCCATGTGTTCTCAATGCAACTAGGAGCACTGTAACTTACAATGCTGTAAGAGCACTGAATCATTTATCTAAGCAACTAAAAAATAAAGAAAAGAAAGGGAGTACAAGAATCCTCTTCACCTTTTTAACACATCCAGTAAAACACTCAGTCTTGCGGGGCCCACGTTGTATATGTCAAATCCACTCCGTCCATCAGTTTCTTCTCTCAAATTTCAGACCAAAAACTAAAGAATCAGTGAAATTCAAACCCCAGGTGGGCCATACTACAGGGAACGATGGAGATGAGGTGCCAACAACAGGTTCTTATGCGGGGCCGCAATGGTGTGTATCTTTCATCGAGCCTTTTAATCGGGTGTGAATCACAAGGATGAAATGAAATACAAAAAAATCATCCGGATCCAAATATAAGGTAGACCACATCTTGTGAACTTAAAGTTTTAGTAGTATTTTTACACATTTCTTATTTTTGTGGCCCACAAGAGTTCTTTTATTAGGTAAAATTTTTCATGTACGGTTCAAATAATGGTTTTCATCCGATGAATGGAGTAGATTTACGTATAAAATAAGGTGGTCCCCACCGAACTTGGGTATTTTATGCAGCTACTTAAAAGAGGTGTTGTAGACGGAGGTATTATACAACGCTCTGCCCGAATGTATGCACATTAAGAACGTTCAGCTCATTAGTTTGTACAAGTGGGCCCATTGATCAGTTATCCGAACCATTGATACGAATGGGCCTATTATGAGTGGACAATCCACCGTAAATACCCCAGAGTGGAAGATATCAGCCATCCAATATCAGCCTTTTATTTTGTTTAATTGGAATCATTGTTACATTTTGCTTGTCCACATATCTGTGAAGCAGCATCTTTCCAATTCGGATGATTTTTAGTGTATGGGCTATATTAAATCTGACCGTATCAATGGCTTGGATTAGTGATCCATGGGCCACACTTGCTTAAAATGAAAGGCTGAACGGTAGTGTTAAAAATTCCGCCTGACGATTGCATAATGAAGCTTTAGTTATGGATAGTCGTTTGATACTCTGGCAGCACAGGACACTTGATACTTAGGTACTTGGACAAATTAAACCAACTAAACTCTACATAGTCATGGTCAGTAAGAGCCGTTTTGGATACCACCAAATAAGTTAATTATTATTATTATTTTTTTTTTTTTACTTATAGCGTTAGATAAGTGACTTATTTATATAAATAAATTTAATTTATGATTAGCCATAGGTAACTTTTTTGTTTAAAAGTACATAATCACTTTAGTAGAGGAATAAGGAGAGAGGAAAGAGAGAAGAAGGTGATAAGTATATTGTTTTCCAAACGTCAACAACATACTTATCTTCTTAATAAATACTAAAATAAGCTATTTATTATATCTTAAGCAACTTAAGATCCAAATGGGCTGTTTTGGATACCATCAAATAAGTTATTTTTTATACTTACAACAATAGGTAAATGACTTATTTCTTATAAGTTTAGTTTTTGATTAGTTATAAGTAACCTTTTTACTTATAAGTATTTATTCGCTTTAGTTTTTTTTTTTTTTTTTCCAGCTTATCTACTTTTCATTATAGTTGTTAAGGAAAGATACCAAGAGAGACGAAAGAGTAGAGAATGGTAGGTATGTTCTTTGCCAAACATACTCATCTTCTTAATAAATGAAAATTGAGATAAGCTACTTGTGGAATAAGTTGTTACGATCTTATAAAGATTTATAAGCCGGGCATGGTAATATGGGACATCATGTCGGAGCAATCAGCTTATGCTGGTGTGACGTACCTGCCATATTGGTAAAAAGGGGGCGACGAGCTTGCCATGTTGGGACAAAATTGGATGACGACCCTTTTCGTAGTGACCATTGATCACTAATGAAGGCCATGAGCCCTTACCATTGTTGACTGTGTAAGTTAAACTATTACGTGACAGATCCTAAATTGGATTAATGGACATTGGTGAGAAGCCGTTTTGTGTCACTTTGAACCACGTGATTCAGGTAGAAACTCGTGATACAATAATGATACCTTAGCTTCGCTAAATTGCTGCTTGAACTGGAATTAATAATTATTTGGCTAATCATACATATCATGACACTTGTTAGGATATGCATTTTTTTACGAAATGTGTTGGAATCATCTACATGTCATGCCATCCATCACTTAATAAGCCAGTTTAGGAAATTATTTGTTTTGTTATGCTATCATTATATGCGCTTGATTGTGTTGATAACATGTTTAATCTAGAAAATGGTACCATTGAGTTAACTACTCACTTTCACTTTGGACGATGTTCTAAAATGCTAACCGGATGATATTGTTGATGCCTGTACTACTGAGATCTCAAACGAGCGGACTTAGACAGTCTTGCACTACCATTATGATGCTTTAGAGCAGTGGCCGAAAACAAAATACTTTACTGTTTTTTTTCTTTCATTTTAGACATGTATATTGTAGCTTGTGTATCCTCCATTTGGGCGGACACCACTTTTGGTGTTGTACATTTTGAATATTGGCCTTATATTTCTGCGTTTAGTTATCTTTGTTTAACTTTTGATGCCCCTAAATTAAAGTTATTCTAATGATTGATTATGGGTAAATGTGAACAGGTTTGCACGAGCATGTAGAAATTCGTCCACATGCATTTTTTTCTATGTTCATACTTGAAAACACAGGATCGAAATCTCCATACTCGAATGTCAAATTTTGGAGCATAATAAAATTCAAGCACAAATTAACCAAAGACATGCTAAACTCTCTACATCCTTCGATCTCTTGCTTTCTCTATAAAATCTTAGTTCATGTGCAATCAATCCTCATCATAAATTTTCATGTCTCGATAATACGGCTAGAAATGAAGTTACGCTTCAAACGTAGGTTAAATGAAGTTAGTCTTCTATTGTCTCAATCATTGTACTGGTGTGGGGTAGAACTAGTCCTATAGACAACGACCTGATCATGCATTGCTCCACAATCTTCTAGCTGTCTGCAACTCGACAAGTCCACATGTTCTCTACTCTATTATGTTCATATATAAAGTGACAACAAGCTTACTCTGACTCCATTTTATGTTCTTAGTCATCTCTTAAAATAACACATGAGAGTATAACAAGGCATACACAAAGCCAAATTATATTGTATAAAAAGTAAAAACCGCTGTCTCCACTTTATCATTCAAAGAAAAGATTGGTTCTGCAATCCTAACCTTTGATTCATCATGACCATTTGTTTACTGAAATAAGACCATTATATTTATTCAGTTTTAACTGACTAATAAATGCCTCCCATCTAAAAATTCCCATAAACAAATAAAGCATTTTTTTTCTTCAGATACCTTACATAGTTTTGGATGATTTAATTTGAATTACTTACTACATCTCATATGCAATAACTAACCTATTGGTACCTGGGCAGCATTCATCACCCTCTGCTCGAGTATTAAATGTTTTCTCCAAAAAAATAACGACATCAGACACCTAAACTATATGGGCCCACCATGATGTAAATCCACACCGTTCATCATGTGAGACAGGTATTCTGCTACCAATTCGGTTTTGAACCATGGAATATCTTATTGGCGAAGGACTCTTTTTTTTTTTTCAATATTTAAACGTCAGCCCCATGAAGAAAATATATATGATGGGCCACACCTATGGTAATATTGGAAAACTGTTCTTAAAATCTCTAAATTTACAGAGTGTGACTCGCCTGATATTCTGATCAGGCTGATTTTTGTACGTTTGCTTTATCCTGGTGAGTTACACCAGATTAACGGGTTGGATGAGACTCCATATCCTCACGCACAAACCTATGGTTGGCATCCCATTCCCATTATTCTCTATGGTTTGGCCCATTTCAGCTTTTGATCAAGCTGATATTTTGTCGCAGGTCCTAGAAAATTGAGTACAGAACGTGATGGACGGAGTGGATTTTACATGCGCAACATGTTAGACCCCACAAAATGTGGGTGTTTGTAGAGGATTCCGGTCTCACCTAATGACTCTCATTGTACGGTCGCGGATTCAGTCAGGCGAGGACTGACCAAACTCGGTCAGGTCGTGACAGTGGGGCCCACCTTGATGTATATGTTGTATATCCACACAGTTCATCCGTTTTTACAGCTTGTTTTAGGATGTGGGCCCAAAAAACTAAAGAAGATCGAAATCTCAGGGAGCATGCCATTAGAATAAGTGGAATTGAACGGTTACCAATAAAAAAACTTCCCAGGGCCCCACCATGATGTTTATTTCCCATCCAACCTGTTGATAATATCAGCTTGATCCAAAACTCTCGTGCCCCACAATAAGTTTTTAAAGGTAAATCACCATTTTTTTCCTGTGGTGTGGTCCACTGAGATTTGAATCTACTTCTGTTTCAGGCCGATATCCAAAAATGAGCTGAAAATACGGTTGGACGGTATGGATATACAATAAAGGCCTGTTTGGCCAATGGTATTAAGTTGAATTAAATGGGATTGCATTGCTAATCCCACCTTGGGATTGGGCATGACATGTTTGGAAGGAGTGTAGGATGGGATTAAAATCAATTTTACAGGCTTTGAAAAACAAGCCTTGTGTTGAAAAGTGTGACATGGTTCAAATCTTATGATAATGAATTTTCAAATGTAATTTGAAAGAAAATCCTAAGATTTACTTTTAATTGCATAGATTCCAAACATGATATTGGAAAACATGGGATATACTCAATACAGGATAATACTTTACACATGCATTTATTATTACTTTTACAATTTCATTCACCTTAATCCCACCTAATACAGTTGGCCAGAGGGCCTTAAATAATCAAGTTGAGCTCCACGGTCAGGTCTCCACCAGACTGAATCCGCACCCTCTGTGTACACATACGTGGGAGATGGCTCGTGCTCCAAGGGGCTACAAAACAAAAACAAACACCTCAGCAAATTCGACCGCATGCATGAGCTTCCCCCTCTTTATCGGCTATTTTATTTTCCTTTTAGGGACTTTATTAAATACTCCAGAAAAGTACGACACCCATGCACATGCGTCCACCTTGTGAATTTCGCATGCATTCACCCCAATCCAAACCGTTCAAGTCGTCTTTGTATTAGGAACATGATCCAAACTGTCAGATCAGGAGCCATCAACTGAGAGCTTCTGATGCCCACTCGACTTTATATTAGGAATTCGCACATCAAGAGTGGATTCAATTACTTGGACGGTTTGGATTCAATTATACACAAGACACGTGTACATTCGCTGTGGGATGCGTATGGAGAAGCATACCCTGCCAGAGTAGCATTTGGTGCAAATTTCTCGGCTCGGCGTATTATTCGTTCCCAGTCGCAGTTAGGGAGCGAATCAGGTGCGGCCCTTACTGTGGGGCCCACCTTGATGTATATATTCTATATCCATGCGGTCCATACGTTTTTACAGATCATTTTAGGCATGACCCTAAAAATGAAACAGATTCAATTCTTAGGTGGACCATACAATATGAAACAGTGGTGATTGACCATTAATGGACCATAAAAGTTTTGGGTCAAGCTGAAATTTATTTTTATCCCTTCATCCAGGTTAATGTGACCCTATCAACAGCTTGGATGGAAAATAAATATTACAAAACATTACAGTGGGCTGTAGGAAGTTTTAACGGTTGAGTATTCAATCACCACTGGTTTCCTATAGTATGGTCCACCTGAGATTCGGATTTTCTTCAATTTTAGGCTCATGCCGTAAAATTATCTAGAAAAACGGATGGACGGCGTGGATATAGACTACATACATCAGGGTGGGAACCATGCTAAGGGCCGAACTGTCTTGGGTGAGGCCGAAGGTACACCTAATCCACTCCCGTATTCAACTAATTGGACGGTTTGGATTGATTTATACGTGTGACAGGTTTACAGTTGGTGTGGGATGAGTATGGAGAAGCATAGCCTGCCAGAGTAGCAATTGTTGCGTATTCGTCCACAGGCGCAATAAAAGGAGCCATTACTGTGAGCAGGTACCGCCCACATGCAACGGTCTCTACCTCCGCAGCATCCTTTGGCTCTTTGCACCAGTCAACCACCGTCTTCTTCTCTTCATTTCAAAAGAGCTTGCTATTTTAGAATTGCATGCCGATTCGCGCGACTGCAGTTTTTAGGGTCTGATTATTTTGCACGTGCAATATGGCACGTGTCCACAAGATCCATTCCATTCATGAGGTGGCGCCCACGGGCAGTGTTCTAGAAAAATGCATGGTTGGAGAAATAGCAGACTTCCTACGTGCGGGGCGCACGTGCGGGGCGATTGATGTTTGGATAAGGAATCCTCATGGTGGTCCCCACTTAGTGAACGGAATGGATCTCAAATCTTACCCCATTTTAACTTTTCCGCCTATATGACGTTGAAATGGATGCTAATTGCCAGTTGCCCTGGCCACAGGAAGTTCGTGTGGTTGGGGCCCACAGAGATGTCCGTGATAAATCCACTCCGTCCATCAGTTTATCAAGGTCACAATAGGACAGGAGTCGAAAAATCAAGCAGATTAGATTCTCAAGTGCGCCACACGAAGTGAAACAGTGAGAACAAAAACATCTTATTGAAATCTTTCTTTAGCGGACCATGATGTTTATATGACATCCAAACCGTTCATATGGTTATTCCCACTCAGATGAAACTGTAGCCATTAGTATAATCCGGATAAAAACGTATTTGGATCCCACAAAATTTCCAATGGTGGACTTTCAATCCATGCTATTTCGTGTGGTGTGGCCCACCTGAGTTTCGGATCAATCTTAATTTTGAATTTCCGTCCTATTGTGATCTTGAGCAACTGATGGACGGAGTGGATTTGTCACGGGCACCTCTGTGGCCCCACATAGATTCCATTCACAGTAACTTCCTGTGGCGGTGACAAGGCAATTCGCATCCCCAGCGTAGCACGTGCAAGATCCTGACCGTTCATTGGGCTGGCAATACTTGTACATTGAATGTGGAGCTTCGGCTAATTTATTTGAGCTTCCATCTTTATTTGTTCACGTTCTGCTTTGCCTAGTGAGATGAGCTAGGGCCCACCTGATGGACGGACCATATTTGAAAACGATGGCACGTGTTCCAATGAGTTGTTTTGAACCGTACCTTGGCAAGTGGCCTTAGTTAGCAGGGATCCAATAAAAAATTTATCATTTATCTTAGCAATTATTGGACCTTTAATCCTTGTTGTCGGGGCAGCGCACATAGACTTCAACATGATCTGGACCGTACATCATGTGGACCCCTTGGATTAGCTGTAATAAGAAATACAACCAAAGTGGATTGAGGCCTACCTTGATGATTTTGAATATCCACACTGTCCATCGCTTTTACCAGCTCATGTTAGGACAGGAAACAGTGGGAATTAAATATACACCGTTGAAATATTTTGTAGGGTCACTGAAGTTTTAGATCATACTAATGTTTTTCTGTTTTCAGTTAATCTCAGAGGAAATGACCATGTGAACGGTTTGGATGGCATATAAACATCACGATGGATCCTGATAATGTTTCAATTCCCTCCCCGCCTTTTCCTATGGCGTGGATCACTTGAGTTTTGGATGTACCTCATTTTCAGGCTCTGGTACAAACATGAGCTGGAAAAAGGGATGGACGGGGTAGATTTCTCACAAACAAAACCGTGGGCCCCACTTAGCTTTCTCGGGTCGAAGGCAATCCAGGTCCAAACACCACCCTCTTCAGATAATCCAAGCCGTCGGATCTTAGTTCAGAAAAATGGATTGGATCGTACATCATGTGGACCCAGACCTTGAAATGGCCGTACCACGAACAGCACCCTCATCAGATGATCCAAACCGTCAGATCGTAGTTCAGATAAATGAATTATAAAGAAAAATGTACATCTTCTAATCCTACTGACTTGATTTTTGTCCTGGAGCTATCCTCATCAGGCCACCATCCAGAACATGCTCCAGTCATGTGATGGGACAACATTGATTAATCTGAACGTACGGATGCTCCCAAAAATCCGTCGGCCTGAAGCTGTGGGCCCCACCCTTTTTAAGGGAGTGGTCGTGGTTCATCGGCCAGTGGGGCTCTGTGGGGCCACCGTCCATCGGTACGCGCAGGGACCACCGTCCTTTTCCACGTAAATGCTCTTTCGTACGACGATGATTTGATGGGAAATTGTCAGAACCCTTGCTATCGGC
The DNA here is from genome assembly GCF_029962835.1 of Magnolia sinica. Taxonomy (NCBI): domain Eukaryota; kingdom Viridiplantae; phylum Streptophyta; class Magnoliopsida; order Magnoliales; family Magnoliaceae; genus Magnolia; species Magnolia sinica. Next base: position 94,221,775 of record NC_080578.1, read on the forward strand.
TTTCAGCCGACGCGCCGAGCCGAGCCAAAAAGAGTGATACTGTTACCCACGTGTACAGTTCTGCGCGTGCAGAGCAACCTAGCCTGTGGCCCGGAGATTGTTCTAGCCTTTATGAGTCAAGCTGGGTCTGTCGTCGACATGTCAGCGAGTGGGCCCCACATGGCCCACCTAACAACAGAACTACAAAAATAGAAAAAGTGGGATGTAGGTGTACTTCCTTCGCATCCATCTCTCACGTGTCATTATGTCACACGTGTACAATATCTAACCCGTTCATCATGAAGCCGCAATGATTTGAACATCTTAGCTTTAAAATTTAGGTGATATGATCAATGGGTGGGCCACATGTGTACAGAGGAATGGGTGGTCAATATAAAATTTCCAATGTTTGATATAGAAGGAGACCTGGGGCCCACCTGATCATCATATTAAGCTAATATTTTATATGAATAGTCTACACAGTGGAATCGACCTGATGAACGGACTGGATCATGCAGACGCTTGCAACAATATTACGTGTAAGAAGCAGGTGCACCTTGCATCTAAGAAGAACGAGTGTAGAAGCATTGATACTCTGCCGGATTAGATCATTCATACGCATGCACAACAAACTCTACACACGTGGTCTAGAGATTCTCAATCCAAACCCTCCATATCATGGGTGCAACTTGAGATGGGGCCCATTTGCAGAATTGGATACATTTGGAGAATCCTATCTTCGGGTTTGGGACTCAGATTCGGTAGTGACCCTTCAGTACCGGTGAGCGTGCTGTAAAAGATCTGTGGGCCCCACTATGATGTATATATTCTATCCACGCCGTCCATTCATTTTTCCCATTCATTTTAATGCATGATATTAAAAATGAGTTAGATCAAATTATAAGGCGAACCACACCATAGGAAACAATGGTGAAAGAACACCCAGCATTAAAAAATTCTTTGGGGCCACAAAAGTTTTAGATCAAGATGATATTTGTGTTTTACCTTGATCTAGGTTTTTTTGACCTAATCAACGGGATGGATGGCAAAAAAAACATTACAGTGGGCCCTACGAATTTTTTAATGACGGACGTTATATTAACACTGTTTCCTATGGTGTGGTCCACCTGAAATTTGAATCTATCTCATTTCTCGTGTCATTCCCTCAAATGATCTCGAAAATTGGATGGACGGTGTTGATAAAACAAATACATCATGGTGGGGTCCACATATTTTCAAGCACCGACATCCGTGGTCACTACTCACTACCGAAACCGTTTGGTAGTTAGATTTCGACTGGAAACAAGTTTTATTTTAGCCATCCATTTCATGACCTCAAATCAGATGGTTTTGTTCAAAATTTTCATGTAATTTTTGTTTTTCGTCCATCCAAAACGCCCTACGCAATCTGAACGGTTTGAATTGGGTGAAGTTTTACACGTGTGGAGTAACTTGCTGCGTGTGCACGTAGCGTCCCAGTATCAGGGTTTCTCTTTTGTATCTTTGAACTCAATGCTAAATCACACGTGTGGAGCACTGCACCTCTGCAGACCACACCAACATGGAAAAATGTGCCAGATCTGACTTTCCATCAGGTGGGACGCACCATTTGGATCTTCTGGCCTCAAAGTAATGATATTTCACCAGTGGGCCCCAGATTCATGACAAACGGATGGCTACAACCACCTTTTTATAGCTGATTAGCTGTCCATTTGTTTTGTAGACCGTGGCCCAGGAGAGGTCTGAAAACGACCTAATTCCTACACCACAAGATATAAACGCAGTGGCCCACTTGATGGAAAGCTTGAATGCATCATTCGTGTACCATTTTGGCACGTGTTACTGATAAAACACTCGAATGGCACGCATGTACGGGGTCCATAATGTTCATCTGTTCTACTGTGGGGTGGATAGGCTATGTCTCGAAAGACACACCAATAAGATAATCCTAGCCATCCATTATCAAGACCTCTGGTTAGACTTTTTCCTAACCGTTCATTTCTGATAATAGAAAATCCAGTAATCAGTATTTGGGTCTGTTAAAAATAGGTGTGGACCAGTAAATGAAAGGTGTAGATCTTTTACAGGTGCACTGATTGTACAGATATTGAATGCATGATAACTAACTTCGGTAATATTGATTGCACCGGATCCTCTGTCTTTCGCAGTTGTCTCTGCTGTTGCTTTAGACGGACCGATAAGAACAAACGGTAATCCAAGGGAAGCACTTTTCGGAACTGATTCTCACATGCACTTGGCCTGCAACAAACAAATCTGAATCTATTATGGAGATTCGCGCGTGTAGAATTGAAGATAGATTTCTCAGCGCACGTGTCGCCTTTACACACATGTTGGAAATATATCCTTATGGAATGTATCAATATATGGTGCAAAACTAGAATGGCTCATTTATCAGGTAGAACCACGTGTATGCGATGATGAACGATCAATATTCGAAGTAAATGCGTGAGCTAAAAGACTAATGGGTCTTTTTTATTTTGTTCCAGGAAAATTTTAAAGTGGATGAATGTCTCGGATAACTCGTTCGTGTGTCAATTTAGCACGTATTCCGCGAATCTCTTCTACAATATTTGCACGCGCGTGTTGCGTCTGCGTTTCAGTTTTGTGTGAGAGTTTTTTCTCTCTTGCTTTTACGTTAATAAAAAGGCCATCCTTATACGACAGAATTACATGGCAGCCACTAGCACCGAGTTGCAGAACGAGGGAGCGGATTAGCTGTTACTCGGCTAACAACTTACCGGGTGTTACCCTTACCCGGAGGGGACAACCTTGATGAATTTTTAATACATCCACTCCGTCCATAAGTTTTTCCATACTATTTTATCCGTTATTTTAAAAAATAATTATTTATAAATCTTCAATAGACCACACCACTGAAAATAGTAATGAATGACCGTTAAAAATTATGTAGGCCACAAAAGTTTATCTGATCAATCTTATCTTTGTATTTACACTTCATCCAGGTATTTTTTACATTATAAACAGGTTGTATGGAAAATAAAAATTACGGATCTTCTAACGATGGGCCCTGGGAAGTTTTCAACGGTGATGGTTTCATCACCACTGTTTAATGTGGTGTGGTCCACCTGAGATTTAATTCTTATCAATTTTGGACAAAATACCTAAAATTGGATGAAAACAAAGTATGGAAGGTGTGGATATACAAAAAATTCATCAAGATGGGTCCCACGGTAAGGGGAACACCCACTGAGGTGTTACCCGAGTAACACCTAATCCGCTCCCGCGGAACGAGTACCGTCGACCGACGAGTTTTCAAAAGCGGCATACGCATGCATGCATGTACGTAGGCCGTGCACGGTACGTGTGGTTTATGTCTTATGATGAGAAATGTACTCGCTCAATTGCAAATTGAAGGTGGACTCGCGTCACACGTGGAATTAGTGACGCGTGTGAGAGATTGGATCCGTTCACAGGGCGAATCCTTACTGCTTAGATACCAATTCTTGAAAACCAGGCGGATTTAATAATCAGGAGAGCTGCACGTGTAAAAAATAAATGGATGGTTGAGGGAAATTCACCAACGGCCAAATTATTTCTACGCGTGTACCCCAATTAATGATCAGATTGGATACATGGGATTAGTATTTACACGGTTGGATTGCCTGATGAGCTGGTCTGATCTTTTACACATGCTTCAGGTTTCCGCACGTGAGGCGGTTACACTTTAAAAGTGCAGTTGAGCAGCGTAGTGCATACGGTTGAGCTAGATGAACCAGAATACGGGAGTGACATCTTACTGCAGTACACGTGGCAGGGTGATGTATCAATCCGGACGGTCCAACTAGGCAGGCGAATCATGGATGGTCCATATTTTGAAAATAATACCTATTATAAAAACATTACCCTCAAATTTTGTTAATTTATGAACCATAACGACTACCATTAATAAATTCTATTTAAGCCATTGGCTTGAAGTGTGTTCATGTTATGGATTCGATCATCTGATATATATATGTATCTTTCGTTATTTGTCATCCAAAGTATGTACCACTAGATGGAAAGCTCCGATTTATAGCTTAATCTAGAATGTACTCTGGAGAGATGGCTCTACCATACTCTGGTTCTTCTGGGTCTACGTACAGGTAGCATTTGGCGCTGCATGATGTTGAAACACGTCATGTGTTTCCTGCACGACCGGCTCCATCCTCCAGTACTTGGGGACAGTCCAATCATCACAGTTGACAGTTCATTCGGTGGGGCCCACCTCTGATTGCAGCGGCCATAATATCTTGTGGTTGGGATGATCTTGACCTTATCCTAATGTCTGGAAGTGGTCCCATGTAGCAATTAATGATGCATCAACCGTCCATTTCTGGGCCACACCTTGGATTGTACATGGTCCAAAAAATATTTAATGAACTGACCATGACATCTCTTGATGGCTTGACCGTTGAATGAATGTTGCAAGTGCTTTATTAGGAGGTGATCCAAGGATGCGAGTTGCCTGTGTGCCAATTACGTGGGACCGGATAGATGTTTTCTGAGGAATCTACCCCGCCCATTTGTATCACCAACTTATGTTGGGACATTAGTTGAAAAATAGGCTGATCTGGAATTCAAGTAGGCCACACATAGAGTTATGCCAGAGTTGAGTTAGCTAGGTCAACTCAATTATATTCAGACCCAATTGAGTTGGTTTTTTTTTGGAGTATGAAAAAAATTTCAAGAAAAGAGTTTGAGATCAACTCAACTTGCTCGAGCCCCAGACCGAATCGAATTAGTTAGGTGACTTTATTATTTGTATCTTCGGGCTGCTCAATGAGTGTTTGATAAAATGACTCAAGGAAGTATTGTTTCTTGTACTGTCCTCCTGTTATAATATTTTTAAATTGAGCACTTGGAAGAAGAATGGAGAAACACATTCAAAAAAAAAAACTGTACATTATATCTTAACATCGATGTTGCTCATAAGAGTGTTGGCTAAAATGCCTATAAAATATTGTTATTGTTTTGCATTTAAAGTGTGGAAGATTAAAAATACATTTGATGTTTTTTAAAAAATGTTCACAAGTTGAAACTCAACTAGTCAAGCTAGTTGGTTAGGCTTGGGAACTAAGTTGAGCCGAGTTCAAACTAGGGTTGGCTAATGGGTTTGACTCATATACAACTCTAACCACACCATACGAAACAGGGAGAATGGAATTGCTCACAGTTGAAACATTTACTGTTCCACCATGATGTTCTTATGCCATCCAAATCATTCATTAGGTCATCCTGACTAGGATGGAATGAAGACACAAATACCAGCCTGATCCAAAACTTCTTTGGCTCAACAAATATTTGAATAGTAGCAGTTTAATCTCCACCTTTTCTTATCTAGTACCCCTTCTTGAGTGTTGGATCTACTTCATTTTTGAGCTCGTGTTCTAACATTGAGCCCAAACAGGAGCTGTCAAAACGGATGGACCGGGTGGATTTCTGAATAACATCCCAGTGGGCCCCACTTAGCTTCTGCCTGCATGAACTTCCTGTTGGGCGGGGGCACAGGCAACTGGCGTCCGTGGTCTTTCAGGTGGTGATGCCATAGGGAGGAGGTGTGGTGATGTGTTGGGCATTGTAGCCCCATTGTGTTGTATGTGTTTTATATCCACACCAACCATCCGTTTTTTCAGCTCATTTTAGGCCATGAAATTAAAAATGATGCAGATCCGAATCTCAAATGGACCACACTACTGGAAAGAGTGATGATTGGACGCCAGCCATTAAAACTTTTTGAGGGCCACAAAAGTTTTGGATCAAGCTGATATTTGTATTGTCCCTTCATCCATGCCTGTGTGACCTTATCAACAGGTTGGATGGAAAATAAACATTACGGTGGGCCCTGGGAATATTTCAACGGTGGGTGTCATTATTCCCACTGTTTCTTGTGGTGTGGTCCCCATCAGCTTCAGATATATTTCATTTTCTGGTTCATGCTTAAACTGAGCTGGCAAAACGGATGGATGGCATCGATATAAAATACATATATCAGGGTGGGCCCTGCATTGCCCAACACATCACACGCCACCCGCTGGAGGTGGTACTAATCCGCGTCCATTTTTTCTTCCTAAACATGAGCCATTGCCCAGTTCTGCTTTTCAACGTTCATTTGCATGCCACCGATCAAACGGTTAGGATGATTAGATTAGTATATGTTTCTGTTGCTTTTGGACTGTTCAGAAACGATCTTTTGGGTGTACGGTCTGGATCTCGTCTACGTTTTCAACCTCGACTGCAAACGACATGGAGGTGCAGTAACAACTGTGCCTCTAGATGCATTGGATCCACTCCTCCTTTATCAATGGTCTACCTGGGGTCTAGATCTAATAGTCAACAGTCATGAAAAAAATAAAAAAATCGGACTATGGCAATACATGGTGGGGCCCACAAAGTGGACCGTCAAGGTCAATTGAAGTAGATTACAGAGTCATCCCACGTGATACCCGGTTTGCATGGTATGCACGTGTACGAGGTGTTGTATATCCACTGCACACGTGTACCGTCTAAAGTGTATCAATGGGCCGGGTTCGACATGCAAATGAGAATTTTGAACAGGCCCGGCCCGAAACGGTTCAAAATCCCGGCCAGACCAACCTCAGGCCCGGCCCATTGATAGCCCTAATCTAGACTCTCCAATTAGCAACCTCAGTACTCATCACTAAAAGGTCAGACAAATCGGACAATCTCAACCATCCATTCGTCCATTGAATTCTTATTATTAGACATTTCTTTTTTAAATGTCCATTCAATGGCCATCTATTCGGATGGACCCATCCACATTGGAACCCAGCAATTTCGATGGTCTAGATTGCGTGCATTCAGACAACGTATGGTCTATAATATATATATATATTACCCCTAGTGTGGCCCACTGCTAGCTGTCCTTAAAACGGCAACGTGATTTCGGTTGGGATTTGTGGTGGTGGGAATATGTAGAATCGGGTCTCAGGGTTAGAGAGCCTGGGCCTCTATTGGGCCGAAGCAGGCCTTAGTCCTTAATGGCCAAAAATCATACCCGCCCACAAAAGATTGGCCCACTCGCTGACAGATAGAAGGCCACTGAGGGCCCAGAAACCCGGATTGGATGCACATCGGGTCCTATTTTTCTAACGGCCTAGAACAGCTGATGGCCCGAGCCTAGCTGTTATTTAAAAATCAGACACATGGCACAAAATGGGCCCACTGGGTCAAGTATCAGCGGACAGACCCAATTGCAAACGAAGGGTTTCGATGTATAAGCCAGCTTGTCGGGTCTTTGGTCGGGTCTGGACTCCTAGATTCCTTCCAAGTCAAAAGCTTGAGCCCGTTTTGTATTTGGGCCTGCATGGGTCTGCGCAGGTCTGTCGTGTTCGATTGGGCCAAGATCATCATCAAAATAATGTACCGTACTCACACACACACACACAACACTACATCTAAGGTCAATATAGATGATGAAATTTCTCAACAGTCACTGCTGGAAAGGATAACTACTTTGAATCCACAAAACTTATTTGGACTCAAGAAAAAGCAAGAAAATAGAAATAATATTCGTAAAAATTCATAAATTGTGTGATAAATGAAATAAATGAGTATATAACCCTTTAAATAGGGATAGCAAAAGTTTGAGAATTAAACTACAACTAAAACTCTTTAAAATTCATAACTTACTAATTTACTATTTATAGTAAGTGTCTTATGTAGCTTAACCATGTTATTCTCCTAATTTTCCTAAACAAATTTCATATTGGACACAACTCTTAAAGCCAAACGGAGGAAGAGTTACAATCAAACCAAAACTTATTAAAAATAATAAAAATGGAAATAAAAAGAGAGTTTGACCGAATGATGAAATCTTGCAAATTTGGTGTGGGCAACCCGGCTATGCCTGTTTCAAGGTTCCGACGGTCTTGATGACTTCTACCTCCAATCAAGCCTTCTCTGGTCCATCTTGAACATGACTTCTGCCTCCGATCAGGCCTTCTTTGGTCCATCTTGGACATGACTTCTGCCTCCAATCAGGCCTTCTCTAGTCCATCTTGGACATGAAAGTATCCGCGACCCTCTTTACATCAGTTGGTAATTCCGTGAGGAAGATGAAATTTATTTTGGCATGGTTCGGGTTCGGGTCGAGGCCCGCCCTTTTAAACCTTGATTGGGCTGGATGGATTCAACGCTAAAGGCCTCAATTAGAGATAGATGTGGCTTATGGACCTCAAACGGCCTTGATTTTAGCCCAAACAGAAACTTTGTTCTACTTCGCTAACGCTCAGCTAAGTATTGAACCTTAAGGCCCACCATGTCAACGGTTGGATCATCGCCACCCTTAATCAGCACTGAGTTCCAGACCAGTGGCAGGTTACTTCATGGATGGGCCATACCTCAAAAATCACACATATCAGAAAATATGAACCAATCAATGGCAGGACTTTTGGAGGTAGAAAATGGATGGTCGAAAAAAAAAACAAAAAAACTAAAGATCCATATTTCTTATTAAAATGGGAAATTTACTTTAAAATAAAAATAAAAATAAAAATAAAACCTACCTGATTAATATGAAATTTACATTTCGATACCTATTTCAAACGGTTTTAAAAAAACAACCTTACTAATCAATATAATTATAATTTCATTACCTTCTGTCACAGCCGCGGTGAGAGTGGCTCGGTGGGCCCCACTGTGATGTTAGTATAAAATCTACCCGACATCAAGAGCCCAAAAATCAGATATGAATTATGGGATGTGGCCCATAACAGGTGGGACCCACCAAGTGAGGTTCAAATATGGTACGAGACTGGTACGTGTTCTTGGCCAAACTTAAGCCAGGGTCAATCGAATCATGAAAGAGAAATAACACTGCAAAATAATCAAGGGTCGTGATTTAATGAGGGCCCCTTAGATCAAGGTATACACACGTCAGAACCCATGTCAGAGATTCGAACAGACAGACCACACATACATCAGAGATCCGTGCCATTTATCAGGTAGATCACTTTAAACATGCCGTGGACCAAAAATAATGTTGGTAAAAAATCCAACGGTCCCAATTCAAAGCACGTGTGCGGCTCACATGATGAGTGCACTGCCTTGGCATGTCATGTAATGTAAGATCAGTTCTCTGAAATGGTTTTAGGACTAGGACGACTCCTATATGACTTTTCCCATTTGGATTCGGTACTACCTCATCTGATTCGATATCAAGAGTCGCCCCAACTCAGGCAAGTCAGGTCAATTTAACCCTGACTCGGGTGAGTCCCAGCTCAACTCACTACTGAACGAGTCTTCCAAGCCTGACAAATCTTTTAAGAATTATGAGTCACATATGACATTGTTTATGTAAGTAGTGGAATGGACGGTTTAGATCATTCAAATTAGCATAAGGTGGGCCCACATAAGTAGAGTATTTGCAAGGCATGGACTCCTCTCTCTTTAGATTGAGAGAGATGTGAAACCATTATTAGCAATGGAGAATCCAACCATGGATAGGGTTTCTCGAAGGCTAATCCGTGCCTATGAAATTAGGCATCGGTCTCCCCTCTGATTACCCGACTATAAGGATCTAATACTCCATCAAATGGTTGATAAGATAGAGCAGAAGACCAAAGCGTGCAACCATCGTCTTCATCTTCTTTGCCGACGGTCTTCGAATGTCGATAATGGTGGATTCAAGTACTATTTCTAAGTTTCTACTTTCACTGGTAGCATATGAGTAGAGAATCTAGAAGAAGGAATGCATTACTATTTTCTCGACTAGTTGTCTTGTGGGCTGAAGATGGGCTTGTATTTCAGTTTGTTCATCATCAATTCAATCCCCATGTGGGACACCATCACATATTACCTAAGAATGGTGATGATCATTGATCACCACCGCAAATCAACCCTCAAAACTGAACAGGGCCCAATTTCAGAAAAGCCAAGCCCACTTGACTTGTTCCTAGCATTCATGGTCCAGATCAGTCAAGTGGGCCTCGCCTCAAGCATTCAATCCATAAAGAAATTTGTTTTTTGGCCACCTCATATAGAGGAAGGGCCCCCCTTGATGAAATACATATGCATGATATGTTCGGCTCACCATCTCTCCACAAGTACAATGTTGCTCGAAACTTTATTATAAACTCAATAGCTTCATACTTATATGAATTACATTATATTGAGCTTAAATGAAATCTTTCTTCATGGATGGTACTGTTAAATGACAAGCATTGCAAATTATTTTAGATTTACTTAATATTCAATTATTAGGTTGTATGTTTTCTAGTAATTTTGGTATGTTTTTTATGCTTGAGTTTTTCCCTCTCAAGAAACATTTTCACTAATATATCAATCAATTTCAATTTTTTTTAAACAAAAACGGTCAGGAAACTACATCTAATGGGGTATATTGTAGATGATAAATACTACAAGAAAACAAATAGGTACATTAATTGTAGCCAGATGATCAGTGGCCAATCAAGCATCAGCCAAAAGAAATGCTAATAGTTTGGTTTGAGTACTTAATGTTGAATAAAAGTAAAGACTTGGATTGTCTATTAGGTATGATATTTTGACTAATTAACTATTAATTGAATCCCTACCCATGGCTTAGTGGTAGACTCACAAGAGTTTCAACACTAAAGTCATGGGTTCGAGTACCTATTGTGGTGTGTGCGGGTGTGAGGGATGTGTGCGAAAATTAAAAGAAAAAACTATTAATCATTGAGCTCCCTAGATGGACGCGCGGTCTTGATTGACTTATCATTCTGCCATGCATGTGTACATGAGATTCGACCCATAAAATTCACTAGCATTCAACTTGGCAATACATGGTCATTTATGCTACTTTCTCATTCAAGGATACTAATACACTACTTAGGTCAAATTGGACAGCATGAGATTAGGCTCACAATTCATAATACCCATGAATTCCTTTATGGCTTGTTAAGGTTACTTAATTATCATATTATAATGGTCCATGTAGTTAATTGCTTTCACTCGTCATTGAGTATTCAATTTTGAAATATAATCCTGACATATATATATAGTTCTAAGTTAATTAATCACATTAGTCCATGATTGCATAGACTCTGAATTAAAGATACTAGTTTGTTGGACATGATCTAAACATTACTTTTATTGTATGGAACTATAAATTAATTAATCCCCTACACAATGTTTAGTCACATCATGCGAATTTTAAAGCTTGTGCAGATTCATTTTAATGAATGATTTACATAAAGTAGTATATAACCTGAACAACATAGACATGGATTAATTAGTGGTTATTGGTCACTTAGGGCCTAACAACCCAATCTAGTCTAGGACAATGAATACAATTTTGAGTGTTGCACCCTATTTAGATTCTAAAGAGTTCATTAACTAATAAAGTGACTATTGCAAATAAATAATTTGGCAGAAAGGCAAGCCATTGAAAATAGATTTGACCTAGAATTATTTATTTATTTATTATTTTTTTAAAGGTAACCTATTTATACAAAAACAGATCTTGAGAAGAAATTGATTATCTGAAAATTGAAAAGTGCACAAAAAATCAAAACTTGCTCTGATGACAAACTGAGGTAGCAAGATCAAAACAACAAAATACTTCACATACTACCTGAAAGCTAAAATCACCTTATGTCAAATCATACAGTAGAAAAAACTGAGGGACTGTTCGAATTCTCTACATAGTCTAGCAACTAGTGGCAGGTGAAAACAAAGCAACACATGATGGAGCCAATTTTTACTTGAAAAATTATCATTTTATTGTAACGTGAAGGTTTCGAAACCTTTAGGCTCTACTATGTTTTAGAGAGTAAGAGAGAAGTCTCTCTCTGTCATTCCCTCATACTCCAAATAGTTAGCATGCATGAAATACATGAGGGAGATTGTTTTATAAATATTAGCTACACATCCACATAAAATCTTCTTTGTTGAGCCATTTCATTAAATAGTTAGCATGCATGAAATACAAGAGGGATATTGTATTATAAATATCAACTACATCAATACAAAACATTCCTTATTGAGCCATTTCATCAAACAATTAGCATGCATGAAATACATGAGGGAGATTTCATGATAAATATCAACAGCATCTACACAAAACACCCTTCTTGAAGTTGTAAACCTTGCAAAAATGGCACTAAAATCTCTCCTTCCCGTACTCTTAAGATATTATCCTTCAAATCTATTATACATATCACAAAGTTAAGTCATTAGAAGACCATGTCCATATGTAATCATAAATTAGAAATAAGGTCTGTTAACCAAGTTACCTTGTGCATCCGGAGCATCTCGAGCCCAAAAATGAGATGATCATCTAGAGCATCCATTACCAAAAACAAAACTAAACTTGGCATGATCCGAATGTATAGCTATTCCAATTATCGATAGGCTACTTAGTATTAGGGTTTCAACTTTGTAAATTCCTAATTACGCATTCACCATTGTAAAACCACCCTAATTAGGGTTGCAATATTAAAGATGCTCGATCTCAAGAGAAAGAATGAGTGCCAGATCGAGATTGAGATCGAGAGAGAAACCTGAGAGAGGGTGTAGATAGCTTTTAAAAGGAGCGCAAGAAGCACGAGAGAGAGAGAGAGAGAGAGAGAGAGAGAGAGAGAGAGAGAGAGAGTCACGATCTGGAGGATGGGTTCTTTGGTTGGAAATGGAGTCAACGACGCTATCCACCGCCTTCTGGAGGGGGGACGGCTGTATCTATATACGGCGTGGATACGAAGAGATGACAAGTTCGTTGAGATTCGGGTGTGAGTCAGGGAGAGATTTATATGGACCCTTTGCCAACACTGGAGTTTAGTTGCTGCCGGTAAAGGGTTGCCCCTACACATTGGCAAAGACCCACTTTCTTATAGTGTTACTATAAAGTTATTAAAGAAGATTGCATATGAAGCTCTAGAAGTTAACCCTAATCAATGACAATGTGTTACCACCTAAATATCAATGTTTCCCCAATCAATCGCGAAAATTGTGAAAGTTACGGATTCGTAGTTAGGATGAGACTAGCTTGATATCACCGCAAACGATCAAATGTAGTCACTGTAAAGGTCTCATCCACAACAGGTGAACATGCATGGCTACTTATTTAAATCGTTATTCATGACTACTCGTTTAAATCATTTATCACATGTACAGGTGCACCGTTGATGCTGACCTTTTTTTAAGCATGTCATTGGTTATATGTTTGTGATTATTGAATATTTAAAATTTTTGGAGAAATTATACATTTTGCATGGGAAGTATGAACATTTTGTTGTTATAGGTAGGTCATTATTCAACCTCTAAACATAATCTTCTTTGGTCATATGTTATAAATGATGCATGAAAAACTACTTGTGTGTGCAGGAGAAAATTATGAATACTGATTGGAATGTTAGATGAATAAAATGTTGATTGGTTATGGTTATATTTACTCACAATATAGTTATCTTATCTCACAGTATGGTTATGTTTATATATTTTATTATTGTATTTACTCACATTATAGTTATGTTTACTTACCTTATTATTGTAAATTTATAGTCATTAGAGTGGGCAAAACAGACCCAATCCGGTGGATCTGACCCAATCAGACCCAATCTAACCCGATCAGAATCGAACCGACGATCTGGATTGGTGCGGATTGGGTAGCCCCATCTGGATCTGAAATTTTTCCGGATCGAGTTCAGATTAGCCATGATCCGACCCGACCCGACCCGAAAACCCGATCCGTGGATAAACTACATGCATTCAAGGTGGGCCCCAACAGAGTTTACTGTGTACAAATGAAAGAGGATTTGCTAGTGTACCACACACAACTATGTAAACAGCTATGTAGCTGGCTATGCGTCTAGCTGTAGGTACGTGTCGTGCCAAGACGAGCACTAACACTCCTCGAGCTGCAAGTCGTACGAACAGTTCAAAGGAGATCAAAGTTATATGGCTCCAACATGATGTATGTGTTTCATCCATTCTGTTCATCCATTTTACAGATCATTTTAGGGCTTTGTAAAAAAATGATAAGGATGTAAGTCTCAGGTGGACCTGTTCAATCCCCATTATTCCTTGTTCTATAACCTAATTCACAAGATAAACATATTGTACAAAATCAGACATAATTGAAAACAATGTAGCATTTCATTAATTTGAACAAGCTTCATATGAAATAGAAATAGAAATTGAGCAGGGAAATACCGAAAATTGTGCGAGACAAACTATCAACATAAGCGAGATAAACTATAATTTGATCGGAGCAAACTGCAAATTGAGCGGGGCAAACTGGATATTGAATAGGACAAGCTAGACATTTTACCAAGTTTAACGTTAGCCAGATTAGTGAACATTTATATTGGTAGTATCAACAAGAATATGTTATTTGCAACTAGTTTTGTTGGTTGGTTACTTGGTCACATTTTCTTCATGAAAATGGGTTGGTCACATTTTCTTCATGAAATGGTCACATTTTCTTCATCAAGTTGTTTCTGTGTTTCAATATAAGAGAGTTGCCCTATACAAAGAAGCACGCGGATACCCCGCTATGAAAACATGAAATTGAGCGGGGCAAACTTGAATTTCAGCGGGGGAAACATGAAATTGAGGAGGGCAAACTAGAAAATCAGTGGGGCAAACACGAAATTGAGCGGGAAAAACTAGAAAATGAGTGGGGCAAACTAGGAAATCAGCTAGGCAAACATGAAAATGAGCGGGGCAAACATGAAATTCAGTGGGACAAACTTAACAAATAATTTCATGGCTTGAGCCGAAAAATCTAAACATATCTAATGTTCAAATGGAATTTTGAATTGAACTTTTAATGTTGATCATTTCTTATGGGCCACAGAAGTTTTGGATCAAGCTTATAATTGTGTTTTCTATTAATCCATGTCTGTATGATCTTATGAATAGGTTTGATAACAAACAAACATCACTGTTGGGTTAACTATGGTTTCAACGGTGGAAATCATTATGCCCACTGTATCCCGTGGTATGATCCACTTGATCTTTTGATATGCTTCAATTTGGGGCTAAACCCCTTAAAATAGATGGAAAAATGGATGGACAGCGTGGATATACTACATACATTCAATGTGGGCCCAACTGAGCTTACTTAGTATAATGGGAGCGTACTGACTAACTCAGTACGCAATCCGATTACGCTTGTTATGCTCCACAATAATATTTTATTTGTAATACATCATGTTCATTGGATTATGTAATACCCCTCCGTTTTCATCGGAATATGTATACACCAAAACCCCATATGTAGAAGAGAACCTAGACATTGAGCGGGACAAACATGAAATTCAGCGGGGAAAACATTAAATTCAGCGGGGAAAACATGAAATTCAGCGGGGAAAACATGAAATTCAGCAGGGAAAACAAGAAATTGATCGGGGCAAACTTGATTTTCAGCAGGGGAAACATGAAATTCAGCAGGGCAAACATGGAATTGAGCAGGGCAAACTGAAAATTGAGTGGGGCAAACATGAAATTCAGTGGGGCAAACTAGGAATTCAGCGGGGCAAACTAGAAAATCAGCGGGGCAAACATGAAATTGAGCGGGGGAAATATGAAATCAGCGGGGCAAACTAGAAAATTATTATGCTTGCTATTTCTCGTGGTATGATCCACTTGATCTTTTGATAAGCTTCAATTTGGGGCTCAACCCCTTAAAATAGATGGAAAAACGGATGGACGGCATGGATATACTACACACATTCAATGTGGGCCCAATTGAGTTTAAAATATACTTATGTTGGGGTCCTTACTCTTACACGGGTGGTAAACTCTCAGGAGTTTCAACTCTCGGTCAAGGGTTTGAGTACCATAGGTGGTGAAATTCCACTAGCGTGAGTGTGTGGGGGGTGTGTGCATGCGTGAGTGTGTGAGGTGTGTCTGTGTAATAATAATTAAATTATACACACACACACACACACACACACACACACACACACACACACACACCTGTCCTGTGTGCTTTCTTCGCTGGACCCACCATTTTCAGAAGAAAAGTATATATATATAAGCCGCGGTGGAAAGGGAGAGGGAAGACAAAAAGAAGAAAGGGAGAGGAAAAGCCGTTTCCGTGAAAAGGAGGGGTGTTTCCGTACTGTCCGTACAAGGAGGTCTAAGCACGTAACGTAAGTTTGTATTGCCTCCAAAAAACCGCTGGATAAAAGGTGGGGTACACAGTCGTAAATTTCTCCCGATCAAAAGCACAAAAGGTATCATCCGTAAATACTATTATTCTCGACCAGTGGTCGTATGAACCATATATACTCGGGTTCTCATTATGGATAAGTGACGCCCACTTTTCAGTGATCTAGACCGTTTATCCTTTGGGCATCAGAGCGGATGGAGCATTCCCAAAAACATCTCCGAGATCGGAAGAACTGAACCATCAACAACTGTCGAACTCCCTTTTTTAACTTACTATTTGCTGCCGACAGATCGAAAGGGGAAAAAATTGTCCTGTGTAGCTTGGGGGAACAGTCCATCTACAGTAATACCTGCGACCAATGGTCTAGATCACTAAATCTTGGGCCCACTTGTACAAACTCGAAAGTTGTGTATGTTGAGCATATCCTGAGGCCGAGTATCCAATCAAATTTTCTTCCACTTCGGAGGATAAGGATCCTAGGCCACTCCTTATAATTCCGAAGGATTCAATCATTTTTTTTAATTTTATTTTTTGTTTTTTTTTTCTTGGTAAGCTTGTTAGTACACCGACTGTCGGTGAAAACTTCACTGTTAGCCACCTACCCCCGCTACGGAATCCATGCAAGACCTTAGTGTTGAAACGAGGTATCTTTCACTCTACCACTTGAGCTATCCAATCATCTTCTCCAATCAGACCTTCAGCTCAGTACCGACAAGTGGGCCCCACTTATCGATGATCCATACCATTGATCCTACGTGGCCCAAGATGGATATACCATGCCCCCAAAGATCCCACAGATTGGAAACTAGCATCAACCCATCATGTGTACTTTTTCAATCAAATGTCATCAGTATCCACCGGCCCCAAAAGAAGGATGAAAACCATCTAACGAGTAAAACTGTTGGAAAATCCTCCATCAGGGGCAGGTCCCACCAGACCCATTTCCTCGATTGGCAATCCATGGCCCCCACCTGTCCAAAATCAACGCTCCAAAGTCATTCAAGGTTCAAACAATATTCATTTTACGTATATAATACAGACAGACCCGAAGCAAAAGTAAACACCAAAATAGCAATAATAGAAGAGTGCTTCCTCACCTTATCCATGGAGCTTTGGTCCCTCATCTTCCTCTCCATCTCCCTCCTTGTAGCCGTTAGATTACTGTTCAACCTCCCAAAAACCATCATCAAGAACAGAAAACTCCCACCTGGCCCACCCACAATTCCCATATTGGGCAACATCCTATGGCTGAGAAACTCTCCCCTAGATCTGGAACCCATCCTCGCTCATGTCCATGCCAAGTACGGCCCTATCATCACCCTCCAAGTGGGCCAGCAGACCCGTATCTTCATAAGATCACACTCCTTAGCCCATCAAGCTCTCATCCAGAAAGGATCCACTTTCTCTGATCGACCTCCGGTGGTCGAAGTCCGTCGCATCATTACCTCCAACCAACACAACATCAGCTCATCCTCCTACGGCCCGCTCTGGCGTCTCCTACGACGAAACCTCATATCTGAAATCCTCAACCCCTCGCGCGTTAAATCCTACGCTCCAGGCCGCAAGTGGGTCCTCAGCTTGTTGATTGAACGGCTTAGATGTCAGGCCGAGTCTGGCAAGTCCGTCCATGTCTTGGAGAGCTTTCAGTACAGCATCTTTAGCTTGCTCTTGCTTATGTGTTTCGGCCAAAAGCTCCATGAAAGTGATGTAAAAGAGATCAAAGCATTGCAGCTGTGCTTGCTCTCGAGTTCTTCTGCCCTTTCCATCTTCACATTCTTGCCAATGCTGGGAAAGATTATCTTCCGAAAGCAGTGGAACGATGTGTTGGCGATACGCAGAAGACAGGAAGAGCTTTTCATCCCTCTCATAAGAGGGCGGAAAAATCAAAAGAAGCCTCATGAAGAGGGAAGCCTTCCCTTTTCTTATGTTGATTCCCTCATTGAACTTGAACTCCCCGAAGAGGGAGGGAGAAAGCTTACCGAAGGCGAGATGGTGACCATTTGCTCTGAGTTCCTTAGTGCAGGGACAGACACGACGGCCACATTGCTGCAGTGGATCATGGCGAACCTGGTGAAGCATCAGGATTTGCAGGCCAAGCTGGTGGAAGAGATCGAGCGGGTTGTCGGGGATGGACGAGAAGACATCGAAGAGGAGGATTTGCAGCGGATGCCATATCTGAAGGCAGTGATCATGGAAGGACTGCGGCGGCACCCACCGATCCACTTCGTGCTGCCACATGCAGTGTCGGAGGAGACATCATTGGAGGGGTACACGATACCAAAGAATGCAATTGTGAATTTCATGGTGGCGGAGATGGGGTGGGATGGGAATGTGTGGAAGGACCCGATGGAGTTCCGGCCGGAGAGGTTCTTAGGAGAGGGAGAGGGAGTGGTGGACATAACAGGGAGTAGGGAGATCAAGATGATGCCGTTCGGGGCAGGCCGGAGGATATGTCCTGGACTAGGGCTTGCAATGCTTCATGTGGAATATTTTGTGGCTAATCTGGTGAGGGAGTTTGAATGGGCGGCTGTGGGAGGAGAAGAAGTTGATTTGGCCGAGAAGCGGCAGTTCACTGTTGTTATGAAGAATCCTTTGAAGGCTTGCATCACTCCAAGGAAGAAATAAAATAGCCAAGTCCTCGTTCAAAAAACAAATGTAAAACAGAGCTTTGTTCTTGTTTTCAAACTCAGAGATCTCAATAATTAAAATAAAAAAAATAAAAATAAAAATAAAAAAAAAAAAAAAAAAAACAAATGTAAAACAGAGGTGAGTTCTTGTTTTCAAACTCAGAGATTCAACAAAAAACCAAATGTAAAACAGAGCTGATTTCTTGCTTTCGATCTCAGAGATCTCAATGTTGAAATGCACCGTCAACCGCCAAACAGGCTCAGATAATCTACTGCGAACCTACTCAATCTTATAGATTGTCTTATAATCTACTTCTAATCTACTCTATCTTATAGATTATCCTATTTAGTAATTAGATGTTTATCCATATACAATTCTACTCTATATCCTAACAGGCTCAAATCCTCTCTAGTGTTCATGTTGTAACAGAATTTTATCAAGCTTATGGCTATATTGGCAAATGATCATGGAGGAAGGTAAGTTTTTTTATTTTTTTTATTTTTTTTTATTTTTTTATTTTTTATTTTTTATTTTATTTTTTACACACGCACCCCACACACACCCACTCACACACATCGTAGTGGGATTTCACCACCTATGGGTACTCGAACCACAGACCTCGTGTTGAAACTCTTGGTAGCCTACCACCTAGGCAAGGATAAGGACCCCGTAGAAGAAGGTAAGTTACAAATACAATAAGAAGGTATGTTAGTGTTTCTTCACCAATTAAATGGGTTGTTGGCAGGTCTATCTTCAGGAATAGCATCATACAAGACCAGCTTCATGTGCAGGCCACAAACCCCAATTAGTCAAGATAACTTGTAGGATCAAAGAACTTCTATAAAGATGTTTTGAGTGTGTTCTGCTACTTAGGATTCATAAGCCATTAAGGAACTCAGTATAAATACAGCCTTTGAAGTACAAAATGGCTACATACATTTGCACACGCTGGTTAGATTAAACTGTTGTGACTATTTCAGAGGGTTCTGTTAATCTTCTCCATGTTGGTGGAGGATGTTAGCCTTCGCTGAACCTCCTCCGTGAATGTGCTCATTGATCCAACGGTTGTATTAGAACAGCGACCTCTTGGATGGGCCACCGCTCAAAACCTAGATTGATTGGATGGTCTGAACTAAGCCTACTCTCTTCTGCTTCTTTTCCATAGAACTTACAATGAACGTATATACTTAGTGGACACTGCACGCCAGTCACCTATCTTCAGGTTTTCTGTGGTGGCCCATCCAAGAAGTGGGTCGTTCTAGTGAAGAGACAAGATCTGCTCGTCCAAGTGGTTGGGTCATTCTACTAAGAGGCCAGATCAAATCAGCAAATTCACCGAGTGGAGAGTCAAGGTCAGCAAGCCTTCTTCAACAACATGGTGAAACAAATAGATATTTCAAGATGGTGAATATGCAGAGGCTTGCCCTTGTTATGCCATACATGATGATCCAGGCCATTTATCTAAAAGGTTCTGCCATGCGGTAGCTAGTCCCACTGGTCAGACATCTTCACCATCTGTACCAATGCGAATCAGTAAGTGTTTTTCTAACTCCACTTAGTAGACTGAGATCTCTGATGAGGGAGATTATTTTCCATGTATCACATACTCAATGGGACAACATAGATGAACAGAATGAATAGCACTTGGTGGGCTGAAGGGCCAGGCATCTACTATGTGCCCAATCACAGGATGCTTGGTCACCCCTTTTCTTTTAATCTCAACCTCTCATATTTTTCATCTTTTTTTTTTCCCAGAAATAAAAAACAAAACTGCAATCTCATCTAAAGAGATATTATTGGAATACTTTGAAGGGTGTACAAATCCTGTACCTGCTATTAGTCTTTAGACATTTAAAACAATGGAAGAGCATGTATAGGCAAACAGCATCATCACTGAAATTAGTTCAGCATCTCAATTGCACCAGGTAAAATACAAAACCTTCTAGGAAGAAACCCTAAATCCTCGCCGTCTGACTGAACATAAATGCTACCACTGCGCACAACTTCTTCCACCTCGATCGAACGTACACTGTAACAGCAACGGCATCCCATAGAGTGTAAGTGTGAAATCAGATACATGAATTCAATGGCGTGAATCAATTCTAAGTAATGTTGTCAAAACGGATATGCGATTGCACTTTTCCTTTTTCTTTTTTGAAAAATGAAAAAATGAAGAGAAAAAAAAAAGAGGAAAATTTTGAAAATTTTTCTAAAAAAGGGAAAACTTGACTAGTTAGTACAAGTGATTGGATAACTTATTTTACTGATTTCATTATAGTTTGACTGTTTCATTAAGTAATATATTTAATTACATATTATATTTACATGAATTTTAATAAAACAAATAACAAGCTACATTAAAAGAGAATTAATTATTAAAAATTTCAAACATCAAATTTGTATTGATAAATGGACAACTTAAGACAACTTACAAATTATAAGTTACAACTGTGAGAGAGAGAGAGAGAGAGAGAGAGAGAGAGAGAGATTGTAACCTTTAGTAACAAATAGGAGAGAGAGAGATACCTCTGGATATTGTATGTTTATTGGGGATTTTTTTTCTATTTTTATTTTTTGAAAGATGAAGCAAATTTATTAAGGCCAAATTGCTCAAAAAAATAAAAAAGGAAAAACAGAACAAATAGATGTGTACTTTGGTCATTTAGGTTTCATTGAATTCTGTTATATTGCCTTTTTAGTAGGAGTACAATCTGATAAGTTGCGTTTTATGTTTGATTTCTATAATAGGCCAAAGTAATTTGATGATCATAATGTGCCTGTAGAACCAACTGCCTATTCATTCAAGTCAGATTTGATATATTTACTCACTAATTTAAGTTTGATTGAATGGTTTGACTGATCAGTCAAGGATGTTAACTCAAGTTTTCATGTGTACGTTATTCATTCAGATTAAAGAGAAGGAGACAGAGACATCTAACCTTTCGTTCTCAGCCTTCATCATTTGAAGGGTCTGGCGCTGGAAACACCATTTCTCCATTTTCCCAACATCAGAGAAAAGCAGCAGCAGCAGTAGCTGATTCACAAACACAAATCCCCTCTTCCTGAGGTCTGACTCCATGACGATGTCGCCATCACCGAACACTCCCGCACCTCCTGCTCAGCTTACCATTTTCTATTCTGGATCCGTCAGTGTTTATGATGCAGTTCCCCCTGAAAAGGTCAGTTTTTGTTCTCCCGCTGGATACTCCATGAAGAATGCTGTGGTCAGTTCTCCTGCTGCATCACCAGTTCTCACAAGATCTCCATCCCTTCAGAGCACTTCAGCAGCAGCATCTCCACAGGCTCAAGTTCTTCCCAGTCAAAATAATCCACTTACAAAGCTGTAGAACTTCCGATTGCAAGGAGGCACTCTCTTCAGCGTTTCTTAGAGAAGCGAAGGGACAGGTAATGCACAAAACGCCGTATCCTCCGGCAAAGGTGACTGACAACAACGGGAGCGGCACTGGGACTGAGCCTACTTCCCAGATGGGCTGCTTCTCTGAGACCCCCAATTCTCAGGAGGAAGTGCTGCCTACTGCCCATCCACACCTTGCATGATGAAGTCCCTATTTGAAAACTTAACTAAGACAATTTATCCAGGCTTAGCTCATGATATGTGTGCGACTTAACAAATTGCGTACTCTATGAAATTAGCTGGAACATGAGACTTCTATCTGGAACATGATCAGTCAAGGATGTTAACTCAAGTTTTCATGTGTACGTTATTCATTCAGATTTCATTGAAAATGTAGGTTGTTCATTAGATGATTTAATTGAATGTGTAGGAAGTTAATTCGGGTCTGATTAAATGAGTGAATGAGTGGGTTGTTCATTAGATGATTTAATTGAATGTGTAGGAAGTTAATTCGGGTCTGATTAAATGAGTGAATGAGTGGGTTGTTCATTCAGGTTCCATTGGATGTGGAATCTATCCAATCAAGTTAGAATTTGCAGGCTAATCTTTCGGAATTGATTGGGTGCATAGGATGTTCATTCAGGTTTGGATCTTTGTAGGCTATTCTTTTGGGATTGTTTGGTTATGTATACGGGTGTACACGAACCGAGCGAGCTCGGTTAGCTCACTTGACTCGACTCGAAAAAGCTCGATTCGACTCAGTTCGAAGCTGAGTTCGAACCGAGTCGACTCGGATCGAATCCATCTTGAATCCAGCTCAAATCGAACTCAGATCAAACCAGTTCAGTGACTCGATTACTTTGCCATTGATGTTGCTCACCAAGTGTTTAATAAAATGTTTAGTAAAATGGCTCAACGAAGTGTGGCTAGTGGTAAGGAAGGTATGTACAAGAAATAAATACCGATTTTTTCTTGGTTTTTCTTAATTTTTATATTGCTTAGAAGGTGTTCGATAGGAAAAAACCCAATTTAAGTGCACTCTTGGACGTGCTGTTATGCTTCCCCAAACGGCCATGTTGTAAAGTGGATGGCTTGCAAAAAGTGTTGGGTGTTATTTTCGGTGTTTTTCAGAACATAGTGGTATCTTTTCTACTTCCTAAATCTTCACCGCTTGTTTCCTCTCATCTCTTTAAAGTGTTTGTACGACTCAAAGTCTAGCGACTTTGAGTTAATTTTCTCCAGGGCACTCAACTAGTCGTGGGAGGTGCTCGACCGGTCGTGGGTGTGCTCGACCGGTCATGGACTCGGCACGACCAGTCATAGTTACGCAGATTCGTTTCGCGATTTTGCGCGGATTTCGTTTCGCAAGTCCTTTCGTAACTGGGATGCGGAAAGGAGTTTCCTAAAACTATAAATAGGGGTTCCTAGGGTTTTTCTAGATATATGAAAAACACAAGAGGGCTATCAAAGGTGTGAGAGAAAGAGAGAAAGAGAGAGAGGAAGCTTGTAGAAGGGAGGTTATGCTCGTGGAGGTTATCTACTGTGCAATTTATATCTCAGCGCTTCTACGTCCTCGTAATCGGTGAGATCTCTCCATTTTTTTATTCTCTCATTGTTTATCCACTCCTATGTGAGTGAAGAAGGTTGTAACGTTCTACTTCATAGTGGATTGTTTATTTGGACGAGGTCCCGTAGTTTTTACCTCTTTGAGAATTTTTCACGTAAAAATCTCTTGTGTGATGTGTGATTGATGCTTTGATTTATTTCATTGCTTTATTATTCTATAACTCTGGTTTGTTCTGGAGGGCTAGATCCTAAGGTTTGTTCAAGGCCCCCAACAAAGTGGTATCAGAGCTAAGTTCATTGAACGGAGTAAGATCGGTTTTAAATTGTGCAAGGTGGCTCATCAAGGATGATCAGCCTCAATGGTTCTAACTAGACCATATAGAAGGCTAAGATGGAGGACTTGCTTTATTGCAAGGACTTATATTCTCCAATTTTAGGCATATCAGCAAAATCCAAGGATATGTCTAATGATGATTGGAAAAAGATGGACCGGAAGGCGGTGGAGTTTATTAGACAATGGTTGGACGATTCCGTATTCCACCATGTGTCTACAGAGACCTCAGCCGTTAGCCTATGGCTGAAACTGGAAGGGCTGTATGAGAGGAAGACAGCGAGCAATAAGATTTTCTTGACACAACGACTTGTGAATCTCAATTTCAAAGATAGTGGTTCTGTGGCCGAGAATGATGTCAGCAATATAGTGAACCAGCTCTCCGCCATGAAGATGGTCTTAGATGATGAACTGCAGTCTTTGCTATTTCTTAGCTCATTGCCTGATAATTGGGAGACATTGGTGGTGTCTCTAAGTAACTCCGTACTAGACGGAAAGGTATCCATAAAACAGGTAACTGGTTGTCTCTTCAATGAGGAGACAAGGAGGAAGTCTCAAGGGTCTACTCAGCAAGAGGCCCTTGTGACACAAGAACGAGGGAGACAAAAGAACAGAAAGGGTGGGAAGGTCCGAGATAAATTAAGAGGCAAGTCGAGTACTAGAAAGGATGTTGATTGCTGGAATTGTGACAAGAAGGGTCACTACAAGTATAAATGTTATGGTAAGAAGAACGATAAGAAAGAAAAAGGAAAGGAGAAGGAAGATGAATCAGACTCCACTGCGGTCGCTTCAAATGGCGACATTATAGTTATTCTTTTAGCAGATCACGATGTATGTCTCACGGCTATGAGTCAGGACACTGACTGGGTGATAGACTCGGGAGCTTCTTTTCACGCGACTCCACGCATGGACTTCTTCACAAGCTACAAGTCAGGGGACTATGGGACCGTGAAGATGAAAAATTTATGCGTATCGAAGATCTTAGGGGTCGGTGATAATTGTATGAAGACTAATGTGGGCTGCACATTGGTTCTCAGGGATGTGAGGCATATCCCAGACATTCACCTCAACTTGATGTCAACGGGAATGCTAGATGATGATGACTATGAAAGTCGGTTTGCTGGTGGGCGCTGGAAGCTCACCAAGGGTTTGTTGATCATAGCTAGAGGAAATAAGTGTTGCACCCTTTACAAGGCAACAGTCGGTGTGTGCAAGGGTGAGTTGAACGCAGCGAAAGATTCAGCTATTGACATGTGACACAGGCGTCTAGGCCACATAAGTGAAAAGGGGCTTCAGCTACTAGTGAGGAAGTGGCTACTTTCAGACGTGATAAGTACACCTCTCAAAACCTGTCTTGATTGTTTATCAGGGAAACAACATAGAGTTTCATTTATTAAATCTGCTTCTCATGTTAATAAAGTGCATGCATTAGATTTGGTTTATTCTGATGTTTGTGGTCCTATGAGGACAAAAACCTTGGGTGGGGCATTGTATTTTGTTACTTTTATAGATGATGCATCTAGGAGGGTTTGGGTTTATGCTTTGAAATCCAAGGACGAGGTCTTTGGTGTGTTTAAATTGTTTCATGCTATGGTTGAGAGAGAGACAGGTAGATCATTGAAGTGCATCCGCACTGACAATGGTGGTGAATACATTGGCGACTTTCATGAGTATTGTAAGTCCCTGGGTATACGGCATGAACAGACAGTTCCCAAGACCCCCCAGCATAATGGTGTAGCTGAGCGAATGAATCGCACCATTGTTGAGAGAATTAGATGTATGTTATCCTACGCGAAATTGCCTAAGACGTTCTGGGGAGAAGCAATGTATACGGCAGTGTATCTGATAAACATGTCTCCATCAACCCTGTTGAATGAAGAAGTACCCGAGAAGGTGTGGACTGGACATGATCCATCGTACAGTCATCTCAAGGAGTTGGGATGCAGGACATTCGTTCACGTACCAAAAGACGAGAGGTCCAAGCTCGATATGAAGATCAGGCAGTATGTGTTCTTGGGGTACGGTAATAAAAAGCTCAGTTACAGATTGTGGGATCCGATCGAGAATAAGCTCGGCAGGAGCAGAGATGATGTTTTCTTTGAAGATCAGTGTATAGAAGACATTGGTAAGCCAGAAAAGAACCAACCTAGTTCAGGTGAGCTAGAGGACATGAATCTGGTTATTCCTCCCATGGTGCCTGATGACGGAGGAGTATAGTAAGGTGCAGAGGACGAGGGAGTTCCTAAAGAAGATGGACGGGGGGAGCAGCCTCCACTTGATCCACCTGTTGAGCCACAGGTGAGGAGGTCATCTAGGGACAGACAACCGTTCAAGAGGTACTCACCGCATGAGTACATTATGTTCACTGATAGAGGAGAGCCAGAAGATTATTCTGAGGCCCTAGCCGACGAACATAAGGGGGAGTGGTTGAAAGCTATGCAAGAGGAGATGAAATCCTCGCATAGGAACCATACTTATGATATGGGGAAACTGCCTAAGGGCAAGAAAGCTTTGAGCAACAAGTGGGTGTTCAGAAAGAAGATTGAGCAGAAGAATTCATGAACGAGGTTCAAGGACAGACTAGTGATGAAAGGGTTCAGTCAGATTAAAGGTATAGACTTCGAGGAGATATTCTCACCAGTGGTGAAGATGACATCCATACGTGTGTTACTTGGGTTGACGGTTAACATGGATCTGGAGATAGAGCAGTTAAATGTTAAAACCGTCTTTCTCCATGGTGACTTGGAAGAAGAGATCTACATGTATCAACCAGAGGGGTTCGAAGTCAAGGGCAAGGAGCATATGGTGTGTAGGTTGAAGAAGAGCTTATATGGGTTGAAACAAGCTTTACGGCAATGGTACAAGAAGCTCGATTCATTTATGTTACAGCATGGGTATGACAGAACGGAGTCGAACCACTGTGTGTTCACGTACAAGTTCTCAGATGGTGATTTCTTAGTTCTACCGTTATATGTTGATGACATGCTCATCATGGAAAAATACATAAAAAGGATCAACAGGTTGAAATAGGAGTTGGGCAAGTCGTTTGCGATGAAAGACTTGGGCTAGCTAAACAGATCCTAGGAATGGAGATAACCCGTGACAGAAGCAGTAGGAAGCTTTGGCTGTCACAAGAGCGGTATATTGAGAAAGTCCTAGAGCGGTTCAATATGAATGCAGTGAAGCCGGTCAGTACTCCACTGGATGGTCACTTCAGATTGAGCGACAGGCAGTGTCCCAAGACGAAGGTAGAGGTGGAAGAGATGCAGAAGATACCCTACGCATCAGCTGTAGGAAGTTTGATGTATGTACACGCCCACACATAGCATATGCGGTTGGTGTTGTCAGCCGGTATCTTGCCAATCCTGACAAAGAGCATTGGTTAGTGGTGAAATGGATACTGCGGTATCTAAGAGGCTCATCCAGGTTGAGCCTATGCTATGGTGATGGAAAACCTGTGTTAGAGGGCTACATAGATACAAATATGGCAGGTGACATAGACTCCATGAAGTCTACATCGGGGTTCATGTTTACCTTTGCAGGGGGAGCGATCTCTTAGTAGAGCAAGCTATAGAAGGTCGTAGCATTGTCGACGATGGAGGGCGAGTACATTGCAGTCAATGAGGCATATAAAGAGATGCTTTGGATGAAGAGGTTCTTATAAAAACTTAGCCTAAAGCAGGAGCAGCACATGGTCTATTGCGATAGTCAAAGTGCTATACACTTGAGCAAGAATCCAAGTCAACACTCCAAGTCGAAACACATAAAGATTCGGCATCACTGGATCAAGGATACTTTGGAACAGAAGGTGTTATAGCTTAATAAGGTCCACACAGATGATAATGAGTTAGACATGATGACCAAGGCTTTTGTTACGCCCCGAAATTTGAGTACAGAGTGTGCACAAGGTTAACCCCTCCTGGGTCAAAAAGGGAGAGATTTGATGGAGTTTTTTGCCCCAGGCACGACCGGTCGTGAGCCTCGCTCGACCGGTCTTGGGTCGTGCTCAACTAGTCGTGGGTTGCACGAATCATAGTCCAGCAACTTTGAGTTAATTTTCTCCGGGTCGTTCGACCGGTCGTGGGAGGTGTTTGACCGGTCGTGAGTGTGCTCGACCGGTCGTGGACTCAACACGACCAGTCGTGGTTACACAAATTCGTTCCGCGATTTTGCGGATTGCGAAAATCTGAGTCCTTTCATAACTGGGATGCGGAAAGGAGTTTCCTAAAACTATAAATAGGGGTTCTTAGGGTTTTTCTATTGATATGAAAAATACAAGAGGGCTATCAAAGGTGTGAGAGAGAAAAAGAAAGAGAAAGAGGAAGTTTGTAGAAGGGAGGTTATGCTCGTGGCGGTTATCTACTATGCAATCTATATCTCAACGCTTCTACGTCCTCGTAATCGGTGAGATCTCTCCGTTTTTCTTTTATTCTCTCATTATTTATCCACTCCTGCGTGAGTGAAGACGGTTGTAACGTTCTACTTCATAGTGGATTGTTGATCTAGACGAGGTCCCGTGATTTTTACCTCTTTAAAAGTTTTCCACATAAAATCTCTTGTGTGGTGTGTGTTATATGCTTTGATTTATTTCATTGCTTTATTATCTATAATTCTGGTTTGTTTCGGGAGGCTAGATCCTAAGGTTTTGTGGTATCCTTTCTCCTTCCTATGGTATCCTTTCTGCTTCCTAAATCTTCACCGCTTGTTTCCTCTCATCTCTTCAAAGTGTTTGTAAAACTTAAACTCGTGCAAGAGGGGGGTTATTTTATCACCTCATTCTTTTGTAGTTAAACATGGGAGAGAGAAAAGTCACATATCTATATCGGCATCAATGTGAGCTTTGTACATCGTCTCGTTATGCTTTGGAGACTTTTAATTACTCATCACTTGAATGGGGTTATTCATCCTTTTTTGGCGTGCCGAACTTGGGCTGAGCTGGTCCGAGCTGAGCTGGCCAGTCAGGCTTGAGGACTGAGCCGAGCTGAGTTTGAGCTGAGCTGAGCCAAGTCAAGCTGAGGCCAGCTCAACTCGGTTCGACTCGATGTACACCCCTAGTTATGTAGATTGTTGGTTCAAGTATATATTTGTACATTGTTCTTACTGGATTGATTGGTTGTGTAGGTTGTTCATTTGATGGTTTGATTGAATGTGTATGAATCAACCATCATTCAAGTTTGATTAGAGCTATACACCATGCATTCAAGTTTAATTGGATGTATAGGCTATACATTCAGGGTTGTTCATTGACGTTTGGATGTGTAAGGTATTCATTTAGTTTTGTAGAATGATCATTTAGGTTTGTATATGTACGTTCATTTAGGTTTGATTGGATTGTTTGGTTGTTCATTTTAGATTTCATTGAATGTTGTATGTTCATTCAAATTTGATTTGATTGTGTGGCTCTTAATTTCAGGTTTCGTTAAATGTAGTTATATATATATATATATATATATATATATAATGCTCATTCAAATCTCTTCAGTTAAGATTGTTCATCCAGGCTTGGATGTGTAGCCTGCTCATTTAGGTTTGATTGGAAGTGTATGTTATTAGTAGAGTTCGCTCTAATATATTATATTTTCTATTAATTTCTCTGACAGGCAAAGACAATCTGATGATCATGATGCACGAGCAGTTCTCTCACAAACAAAGGCAATCTAATAATCGTGATGTACAAGTGGAATGACTGTCGAATTTTTTTCTATTGTTATACATAATGCAATCAGATGTAATATAAGTTGTAAGAATTTTTAGCGATTTCTATATTCACAAACATAAGCTATTATTAGATATCTCTATTCTCATTTTCAATTGAAAGTGTTTTATGCATATTTGTGATCTACTATTGGGTGGGCCCCAACGTTATGTATGTGTGTGATCTAACTCGTCCATCAGCTTTGGTAGGTCACATTTGGTCATCACATAAAAAATTAAAAAGATTAGAGCGACACATGGCCTACTGCAATCAAACGAACTTTAGTTGGCCCCATACCTTTGAAACCTTGGGTGGGAACCATTATGTATGCGTGTGATCTAACCCGACCATCAACTTTGGAATGGAATATTAGGCCATCACACAAAAAATCAGTGAGATTAGAGCCACGATTGGCCCACAGTAATCAAACAAACTCTTCTTGGCCCCTCGCCTTGGAAACCTTATGTGGGCCCGACCATTATGTATGTGCATGATCTAACCTGACCATTGGCTTTGGTAGGTCATATTAAACCATCACACAAAATATCAATGAGATTAGAGCCACAGGTAGCCTGTAGTGATCAAACGAACTTCAATTGGCCCCTAGCCTTTGAAACCTTGGGTGGGCCCCACCATTATATATGTGTGTGATCTAACTCGACCGTCCGATTTGGCAGCTCATATTTAGGCCATTACAAAAAAAAAAAAAAAAACTGAGACATCCCAACAACATGTAGACCGCAGCAAGCAAACCAACTCCGGATGACTACCACCGTTGAAACCTTCCTAGGCCATACCTACCATCAGATTTGCATCATTCTTTGGGCTAAGCGCCTAAAATGGGCTTATGAAACAGATAGACGGTACCGATCACTTGCATCTATATAGGTGAGTCCCATGAACTCCTTTGCACTCTCGCCCCCGTTGATGGGGGTACGGTCATACAAGGCGTAAGGGGCAAAATGGATTTTGAAGGCCTTAACGTAGCTTTTCCATTTCCCAACGTCTGTCAAAGGTAAATAGATAGTTTTTTCATTATCTTTTTTAAAAAGATAGGCTACTACCTACAAGTATTTTAAAAACAGGCATATATTCAGGAATAGCATTACAGCAGGCGGATTTTCATAAAAACCACTACTTTTTTAAAACCAAAATAGCACGGTTATTTAATACTCTCAGAGAGCTATTGTTGAAACGCTGGCACTTAGAAATCGTACACCTATCATATATAAACTCAACTTAAACGGTTCAAATTGTTTTGTTCTCATATAGATCAGCATACAAAAGTCAGTGTTTGAATTTTTAATGATCCTAACAGCTGATCAGTAGGAATTTGTTAGTTTAACATGGACCATTGATTATTTTTCCTCTCCAATGCCCGTTAAATGTCCACTAATCAACTACTAATTAGTAAATCAAAGAAGTGTAATTTCCTATTCAAGAGCCATCTAAATTAGGGTCATGATTTGAACCATTTAATTTGAATTAATTTTACAGTATGTATAGAATTTCTGAGTGCATGCATATCAACTATATACAGACTATAAGCAAACATCAGACATTAGCTGAGTTGGACCTCTCCACGTAAAAGTTTGCTAAAATACAGGAGAAGGGGATTGTGTAGCGAGTAACTCTTATGCTTAGCCTACCTGACTACCGAGTGAACTCTGTGAGTTCCACGATGATTTATGTATTTTATCCGCTCCGTCCATCCATTTTAACAGATAATTTTAGCCCTTGCATCCAAAAATGAAGCATGTCTAATGTTCAAATAGACCACATCCATTTTAACAGATAATTTTAGCCCTTGCATCCAAAAATGAAGCATGTCTAATGTTCAAATAGACCACACCACATCATGTCTGAGTGACTAACCAATAATTTTTAATCATTGATTAATATGGACAATGTTTGGACGGTGCTGGACTATATTTGGACGGTGCTGATCTACATGAACAATGTTTGGATGGTGTTGATCATCGTTAGTGGGTCATATGCCTAGTAGAATGATAGTGTATAATGACATACATTTATACCTCAAGTATTGAAATGATTTTAGGTGTAATTCGAGCTCTCACCTTGAACTACAAACCCCCTCAAAGAGGGGATTGGGAACCCCCACTGGCAATCCCCAGTTGCTTTATGCTGCCAAACAACCAAGGGGATTTGATACCCATTGTGTAGCGAGTAACTCTTATGCTTAGCCTACCTGACTACCGAGTGAACTCTGTGAGTTCCACGATGATTTATGTATTTTATCCGCTCCGTCCATCCATTTTAACAGATAATTTTAGCCCTTGCATCCAAAAATGAAGCATGTCTAATGTTCAAATAGACCACACCACATCAAACAGTTGAATTAAATGTTTACCGTTGAAAATTTCTTGGGGGCCACAGAAGTTTTGGATCAAGCTTATATTTTTATTTTCCCTTCATCCATTCCCATACGATCTTATGAACAGGTTGGATCTTATGTCATGTTGGTCATTGAATAAGCTTATTTTCCTTAGTGCTGCACGTGGGGCCCACCTGATTGTCAGCTGATCACCCACCATGAAATTTTGGATGCCCAAAAAAATCAGGCTACCCCAACCATCATGCTAAATTTAGAGGATTTTTTATGGCTGTATATTGTTTTCTTTGGTGGGCCTAGTGCATTTTGAATGTACCATCCGACACGTGAATCATGCGGTCCCCACCTTGATGTTGAGATTATAAAAATCACTTAACACAAAATCAAGGTGGCTTCATCAGGAGTAATTTGATACTCTGGCGTGATTCTTGACATGCAAATACTTAAAAATTGAATGCATGGGATACATTAATTTAAATTCAACTCACTAAATTAAGGAACCTACGGGTTGTTCAAGTCACTGTCCAAACTAAATTAAGGAACCTACGGTTGTTTAAGTCACTGTCCAAACTAAATTAAGGAATCTACGGTTGTTTAAGTCACTGTCCAAACATCAGATTGTTTGAAAGGATACTAACCTTTGATTAGTAGGTAGAGTTGTACAGAGTCAAGTTGGCTGGCTGGCCAACTTGGCTTAGTATAGTCAGCAGCTCAAGCCAATTCGAACCAAGTTTGAGCCAAAATCAAACATGAGCGGCATTTTCTCAAACACATGTAATGCATCTTAATTTCTCACGGTAAGTAAAACAACAACAACCATTTATAGGTGTTTCATCAAATACAATGTAAGCAACATCAAAATAGATACAGTCAAATTTTCTTCCTCTTCCGAGGATAGGTCACTCCCGATGATTCATGTACAATTCCGCAGGATCCAAGCATCTTCCCCAATCAGACCTTTAGCTCAGTACCGATAAGTGGACCCCACTTATCAATGATCCATACCGTTGATCGGACGTGCCCCAAGATGTATATACCATGCCCCAAAAGATCCAACAGATTGGAAACTAGCATCAACCCATCGTGTGTACTTCTCCATCAAATGTCATCATTATCCACCGGCCCTAAATTAAAGAAGGATGAAGACCATTTAATAAGTAAAACTTTTGGTAAATCCTCCATCAGTATCCACCAGACCCACTTCCTCGATTGTCAATCCATGGGCCTCACTTGTTCAAAATCAACGCTCCAAACTCCTTCAAGGTTCTTCATTTTACGTATATAATGCAGACGGACCCAAAGCAATCTAAAACACCAAGATGGCAATGACAGTAGAGTGCTTCCTCACCTTCTCCATGGAGCTTTGGTCTCTCATCTTCCTCTCCATCTCCCTCCTTCTAGCTGTTGGATTCCTGTTCAACCTCCCAAAAACCATCATCAAGAGCGGAAAAAAACTCCCACCTGGCCCACCCACAATTCCCATATTGGGCAACATCCTATGGCTGAGAAAATCTCCCCTTGATCTGGAGCCCATCCTCACTAATGTCCATGCCAAGTACGGCCCTATCGTCACCCTCCAACTGTGCCAGCAGACCTTTATCTTCATAAGATCACACTCCTTAGCCCATCAAGCTCTCATCCAGAAAGGATCCACTTTCTCCGATCGACCTCCGGTAGTCGAAGTCCGTCGCATCATTACCAGCAACCAACACAACATCAGCTCATCCGCCTACGGCCCGCTCTGGCGTCTCCTACGACGGAACCTCGTGTCTGAAATCCTCAACCCCACGCGCGTTAAATCCTACGCTCCAGGCCGCAAGTGGGTTCTCAACTTGTTGATTGAACGGCTTAGATGCCAGGCCGAGTCGGGCAAGTCTGTCAATGTCTTGGAGAGCTTTCAGTACAGTATGTTTAACTTGCTCTTGCTTATGTGTTTCGGCCAAAAGCTCCATGAAAGTGATGTGAAAGAGACCAAAGCATTGCAGCAGCGCTTGCTGATGAGTGCTACTGCCCATTCCATCTCCACTTTCTTGCCAATGCTGGGAAAGATTATCTTCCGAAAGCAGTGGAAAGATGCGTTGGCAATACGCAGAAGACAGGAAGAGCTTTTCATCCCTCTCATAAGAGGGCGGAAAAATCGAAACAAGCCACATGAAGAGGGAAGCCTTCCCTTTTCTTATGTTGATTCCCTCATTGAACTTGAACTCCTCGAAGAGGGAGGGAGAAAGCTTACCGAAGGCGAGATGGTGACCCTTTGCTCTGAGTTCCTTAGTGCAGGGACGGACACGACGTCCACATTGCTGCAGTGGATCATGGCGAACCTGGTGAAGCATCAGGATGTGCAGGCCAAGCTGGTGGAAGAGATCGAGCTGGTTGTTGGGGATGGACGAGAAGACATCGAAGAGGAGGATTTGCAGCAGATGTCATATCTGAAGGCAGTGATCATGGAAGGACTGCGGCGGCACCCACCGGCCCACTTCGTGCTGCCGCATGCAGTGTCGGAGGAGGTATTATTGGAGGGGTACACAATACCAAAGAATGCGACTGTGAATTTCATGGTGGCAGAGATGGGGTGGGATGGGAATGTGTGGGAGGAGCCAATGGAGTTCCGGCCAGAGAGGTTCTTGGGAGAGGGAGAGGGAGAGGCAGTGGTGGACATAACAGGGAGTAAGGAGATCAAGATGATGCCGTTTGGGGCAGGCCGGAGGATATGTCCTGGACTAGGGCTTGCAATGCTGCATGTGGAGTATTTTGTGGCTAATCTGGTGAAGGAGTTTGAATGGACGGCTGTGGGAGGAGAAGAAGTTGATTTGGCCGAGAAGTGGCAGTTCACTGTTGTTATGAAGAATCCTTTGAAGGCTTGCATCAGTCCAAGGAAGAAATAAAATAGCCAAGTCCTTGTTCAAAAAACAGATGTGAAACAGAGTTGTGTTCTTGTTTTCAAACTCAGAGATATCAATAAATAAATAAAACAAATGTAAAACAGAGCTGAGTTCTTGTTTTCAATCTCAGAGATATCAATAAATAAATAAAACAAATGTAAAACAGAGCTGAGTTCTTGTTTTCAATCTCAGATATCTCAATGTTGAAATGCACCGTCTACCGCCAACCAGGGTCAGATAATCTACTGCTAATCTACTCGATCTTATAGATTATCTTATAATCTACCTCTAATCTACTCTTTCTTATAGATTATCTTATTTAATAATTAGATGTTTATCCATATACAATTCTACTCTATATCCTAACAGGCTCAAATCCTCTCTAGTGTTCATGCAATAACAGAATTTTATCAAGCTTATAGCTATATTGGCAAATGATCATAGAGGAAGGTAAGTATTTTTATTTTTATTTTCACACCCACTCACACACGCCATAGTGGTATTTCACCACCTATGGGTACTCAAACCACACACCTTGTGTTTAAACTCTTGGGAGTTGATGTAGAGCGGGTCGCGGATAGTTACATGGCCAAGATGGATCAGAAAAGGCCCGGTCGACGACAGAAGTGATCCAGACCATCGAACCTTAAATCGGGCGTATCTTGCAATCCAAAATGAGTTATCTGACGTAAAATATATGATTTTGGGGTAGAACGAGCTACTGAAGCCAACCAACCCGCTATGTTGGGTTGCGTAGCCCGGAATTGAGAAAAACCCTTGGGTCAACGGTCGTTTTCCTGTTTTAATTTCGTTTTTACTATAAATAGTAAGTTTTAGTTTGATTATAACTCTTCATCCGTCGGGCTTTAGGAGTTGTGCCCAACGTGAAAAGAGCTTAGAATAATTAGGAGAACGGTTTGGTGAAGCCAAATAGGACACTTACTATTTTTAGCCGAAAACCTTGTGCACTAGTAGACATCATGACCATCTATAAATAGTAAGTTTACTATTTATAGTAAGTCGCGGATTCTAGGAATTTGAGTTGTAGTTTGATTCTAATTTCTTTCCCATTACTTGGTACCCCTATTTAAAGGGTTGTGAACTCGTTTTTATTAATCAATTAATCAATTTCGAATTTCTTAGAATTTATTTCTATTTTCTGCTTTCTTTCCTCGTGGATTCGAGAAGTCATTGTGAGGAGTCCAGAGAAGCTCCGTGGATTCGGAGTAATTATCCTCATCACGTCCATCCCTGCGTCAATTGGTATCAAAGTAAGGATTCCCCTCGGGCCGATGACAAACAATGAAGGTATGAATCAAAATCCTGTGGACGGTGATCCAGGGATTCATTATCTTTCGGAAAGAATGGAAGCTTTCCACCGGGAGAGTTAGTTGACCATGCAAGGGCTGCAGGCAACTCTCGACCGTCTTGCGGATGCGCTACTCCCGCCTCGAGCCCTAGGCGATGCTCCACAACCTTTGGTTGCTCCTCCACCCATGGTGGCTTCACCACCCATGGTTGCTGTACGACACAACCCCGATTTTCATATAGCACTACTAGTGGCAAACCGTAGGGCTACACCAGATGATTCAAGTTCTAGCAACGAGGACTTTAATGAGGGTTTTGCCAGACGACCAATCCATGGAGGTGATCATCTAGATCGTGCTGAAAGAGACTATCGAGGTAAGGCTGAACTTCTTAGTTTTAACGGTTTATTACGTATAGAAGATTTTCTCGATTGGCTAACCGAAGTAGAGAGATATTTTGATTACATGGACGTGCCAAATCATAAAAGGGTAAAATTGGTAGCGTTTAAATTAAAATCTGGTGCTTCTGCATGGTGGGAACAATTACAACTCTCACGAGCCCGCCAGAATAAGGCGCCCATCTCATCATGGCCACGGATGAAATGTCTTTTTCGATCTCGATTTCTCCTCAGTGATTATGAGCAGATATTATTCCAGTAATATTAAAATTGCAGATAAGGAAATCGAACAGTCACAGATTACACTGAGGAATTCCAACGGCTGGCTATACGAAATGATCTGTCAAAATCTAAGTCACAGAAGGTGGCAAGATTTATAGGTGGGTTGCGACCGACAATTCAGGACCGAGTTCAAATGTACCCAGTCGGGACTGTGGACGAAGCAGTTCAATTGGCGGGTAGGGTAGAAACACAACTTGCAAGAGCTCCTGCTCGTCCATATCCTTCAACTCGACCCCCCATAACGGGTCCCACGCAGGATCCAGTGCTGCCACGAGGAAAAAACTCAGTACCTCAAC
The DNA here is from genome assembly GCF_029962835.1 of Magnolia sinica. NCBI lineage: Eukaryota > Viridiplantae > Streptophyta > Magnoliopsida > Magnoliales > Magnoliaceae > Magnolia > Magnolia sinica. Next base: position 94,258,982 of record NC_080578.1, read on the forward strand.
CTCCTACAACCGCAAACCGTGATACGGGGAGCGGCTCATCCAGACCTCAACGTGCAGCACCCACAACAGCGAGTCCGAGTAGGATTCCAAATCCTTATGCTCGGCCAAGGTCGAATATTGTTACCGCTGTGGCCAACCAGGCCACTTATCAAACACTTGTCCTCAACGCCCCACAGCACACTTGACTATAAACGAAGGGGCCACTGAAGATGAGGCCGCAGAAGAAGACCATTGCTTTGATGAACATGAACAAATCACTGAAGAAATAGCAGGTGGCGATGAAATGACGGGCGAGGATCGTGGCGAATTTCTAGTTGTGAGGCAATTGTTGTATGCCCCAAGAAAGGAATTACATCCACAACGACACAATATATTTCGTACTCGGTGCACCATCAATGGAAAAGTCTGTGATGTGATCATAAATAGTGGTAGTAGCGAGAACATCGTCTCAAGAGTGATGGTGGACAAGTTGCGGCTACCAACGATGAAATATCCTTCCCCGTACTCAATTGGCTGGATAAAAAAGGTGAATGAGACTAAGGTAACTGAACAATGCAGTATCTCGTTTTCAATTGGCAAAAATTATAAAGATCAAATACTTTGTGACGTGGTCGATATGGAAGCTTGTCATATGTTACTTGGTCGACCCTGGCAGTCGGACCGTGATGCGACCCATCGGAGACGAGATAATGTTTACATATTCGTCAAGGATAGTCGAAAAATAATCCTTACCCCTATGGCACTAGAGAACCACCCTGAAGCCTCTAAAGTGGAGGGGAGTTCCCTCTTGACCATTCGGGATTTTATAGAGGAATCCAAGGAAACCGGCGAGGTATACGCTGTAATGGTGAAGGGTGAGGAAGAGGAACCCTCAAACATCCCTCCAAGTTTAAGACTGTTGTTAAACGAATTCAAAGAAGTCTGGCCTGAGGATTTACCTGATGGATTGCCCCCCATATGGGACATCCAACATCACATAGACCTCATCCCTAGGGCTAACCTGCTCAACCGCCCTCATTATCGGATGAGTTTGAATGAGTGTGAGATACTTCAGGGGCAAGTGGAGGAATTGATCCGCAAGGGTCTCTTGAGAGAGAGTATGAACCCATGTGCTGTACCAGCATTATTAACACCAAAAAAAGATGGAAGTTGGCGTATGTGTGTCAACAGCCGGGCAATCAACAAAATTACCATCAAATATCGATTCCCAATACCACGGTTGGACAACATGCTCGATATGTTAGAAGGGGCCAAGGTGTTCTCTAAACTAGATCTAAGGAGCGGGTACCATCAGATTCGTATTTGACCCGGTGATGAATGAAAAATGACATTCAAGACCAAGGAAGGGTTGTATGAGTAGCTAGTCATGCCCTTCGGCCTATCAAAAGCACCAAGTACTTTTATGCGTTTGATGAATCAAGTTCTAAAACCGTTCACTGGCCGATTTATGGTAATATATTTTGATGACAAATTGATATATAGCAAGGATGAGGCGGAGCACAGGAAACATCTCAAGCAGGTGCTGCAGGTCCTACAAATTAACAAGTTATACCTCAACTTGAAGAAGTGCAGTTTTTTAACTGATAGCCTGTTATTTATAGGATTTGTTGTAACGTCCACAGGCATTCGTGTGGACAATGAAAAGGTGCGAGCTATTAGGGAATAACCAATCCCGACAAACATTCATGAGGTGAGGAGTTTTCACGGGTTGACGACTTTCTATCATCGATTTGTGAGAGATTTTAGTACCATAGTCGTGCCTATAACAGATTGCATGAAAAAAGGACCATTTCAGTGGACTGATAAAGCTAACAAGAGCTTTCATGAGATCAAACATCGTTTGTCTACAACACCGGTTTTAGTGCTTCCTAATTTCAACAAATTGTTTGAGGTTAAGTGTGACGCTTCATACGTCGGAATTGGAGGAGTGTTATCACAGGAAGGCAGGCCGGTAGCCTTCTACAGCGAGAAGCTCAGCGAAGCCCGAAAGAAGTGGTCGACTTATGAGCTTGAGTTGTACGCAGTTGTTCAGGCGCTGCAACATTGGCGGCATTATTTGATTCAAAGAGAGTTTGTTTTGTACACTGACCATCAAGCATTAAAGTTTATTAATAGTCAGACTAACGTGAATCGTGTGTATGCTAGATGGGTTACATTTTTACAGGAATTCACTTTCGTTCTGAAGCACAAGTCAGGGCAATAGAACAAGGTGGCTGATGCACTTAGCCGTCGTGGATCACTACTTGTTACGATGAGCAACGAGGTAATCGGCTTCGACTGTCTTAAGGAGCTGTATGCTGAGGATGAGGACTTCAAAGATTCTTGGATGAAGTGCCAAGAAGGTTACCCCAATGACCTTCATATACAGGACGATTTTCTCTTCAAAGGGAATCGATTGTGCATCTCCCAAAGTTCTCTGAGGGAGCAGATTATTCAAGAGCTACATGGAGGTGGCCTCGGTGGACACCTGGGGCGAGACAAGACGCGAGCTCTTATACAAGAGCGGTATTACTGGCCGCAATTAGTACGCAATGTGGGAAAAGCCGTATAACGTTGCCATGTTTGTCAGACCTCCAAGGGGCAATCTCAGAATACGGGCCTCTACACCCCGTTACCTGTGCCCAACGGTCCTTGGGAGGATTTATCAATGGACTTCGTATTTGGTCTCCCACGAACACAACGCAGCATGGATTCGGTGTTCGTGGTGGTAGATCGTTTCTCCAAGATGACGCACTTTATCCCATGCAAGAAGACCCTCGATGTAACACATGTGGCGAATCTATTTTTCAGGGAGGTCGTACAGCTACACGGGGTCCCCAAGACCATTACTTTCGATCGTGACACGAAGTTCATTAGCCACTTTTGGCGGACTTTATGGAATCGATTCGATACACGACTTCAATTCAGCAGTGCTTACCACCCACAGACTGATGAACAGACCGAAGTTGTGAATCGCACGTTAGGAAATCTCCATCGCTGTATTTCAGGAGAAAAACCGAAGCAGTGGGATTTGGCCTTATCTCAAGCAGAGTTTGCATTCAACAATATGGTGAACCGCTCGACAGGGAGATCACCATTCTAGATTATCTATGGATGAGTGCCTTGCCACACACTTGACTTGGTCCCTCTGCCCAAGTACCCAGGCAAAAGCATTGCAGCAGAACATATGGCAGACAAGATCATGGGAATCCATGCAGAAGTGCAGACCAAGCTACATGCCTCGAACGAGAAGTACAAGGAACAAGCCGACAAGCATCGGCGACAAAAAGTGTTCGAGGTGGGCGACTGCATTATGGTCCATATGCGTAAAGAGAGATTTCTGACCGGGACATACAACAAGTTGAAAAATAAGAAGATTGGACCGGTACCAATCATCCGAAAGATCAAGGACAACGCTTATGTTGTTGATCTCCCAGATGACATGACAATCTCATGGACTTTCAATGTCGCGAACCTAACCGAGTATTATGAACTAGAGCATGACGAGAACTCGAGGACGAGTTCTTTTGAAGTGGAGGAGACTGATGTAGAGTGGGTCGCGGACAGTAACATGGCCAAGATGGATCAGAAAAGGCCCGGTCGACGACAGAAGTGATCCAGACCATCGAACCTTAAATCGGGCGTATCTTACAATCCGGAATGAGTTATCTGACGTAAAATATATGATTTTGGGGTAGAACGAGCTACTGAAGCCAACCAACCCAGCTATGTTACGTTACGCAGCCCGAAATTGCGAAAAACCCTTGGATCGATGGTCGTTTCCCTGTTTTAATTTCGTTTTTACTATAAATAGTAAGTTTTAGTTTGATTATAACTCTTCATCCGTCAGGCTTTAGGAGTTGCGCCCAACGTGAAAAGAGCTTAGAATAATTAGGAGAACGGTTTGGTGAAGCCAAATAGGACACTTACTATTTTTGGCCGAAAACCTTGCGCACTAGTAGACATCACGACCATCTATAAATAGTAAGTTTACTATTTATAGTAAGTCGCGGATTATAGGAGTTTGAGTTGTAGTTTGATTCTAATTTCTTTCCCATTGCTTGGTACCCCTATTTAAAGGGTTGTGAACTCATTTTTATTAATCAATTAATCAATTTCGAATTTCTTAGAATTTATTTATATTTTCTGCTTTCTTTCCTCGTGGATTCGAGAAGTCTCTGTGAGGAGTCTAGAGAAGCTCCATGGATTCAGAGTAGTTATCCTCATTACGTTCATCCTTGCGTCAGGAGTATACCACCTAGGCAAGGATAAGGACCCCATAGAAGAAGGTAAGTTACAAATACAATAAGTAGGTATGTTACAATGTCACTATCTTTAAGAAGAAACATAAGTAGGTATGTTACAATGTCACTATCTTTAAGATGCTGTTTCTTCACCTATCAAATGGCTTGTTGGCAGGTCTATTTTCAGGAATAGTATCATACAAGACCAGATTCATGTGGAGGCCACAAACCCGAATTAGTCAAGATAACTTGTAGGATGAAAGAACTTCTACAAAGATGTTTTGAGTGTTCTGCTACTTAGGATTCATAAGCCATCAAAGAACTCAGTATAAATGCAACCTTTGAAGTACAAAATGGCTACACACA